>NC_021164.2:3198775-3245618 GCF_000331145.2 Cicer arietinum
AAATAATTTGGATTTAAGATTGGAACACATCATCATTCACGTTAATGAATTGATATTCTTAACGTAATTATTCCACCGTATCAAGAATAGAAGTATAACAAATTATGATCTATATGATTTTGATATAAACTTAAATTTCTTCTAAAATTTTATAGTTTTTTTGAGGGATTAAGATTTATGAACGTTATTTATATTATGATTGTTAGAAATCAAGAATGTTCTTGGCATTAGAAAGTTTGTTTATAATTCAAGTAAAGCAGTTGTTATATGTGATAACTAACTAACTAATCACTTAATTAGTTAGTTAATTAATTAGAGGATAGTTAGAATGAATATGAACAAATCATGTATAAATAGCACATTCCATTCATTCAATAAACAAGTCCTACAACTCATATGTTATTCTATTTTTCTATTTTCTTGCACTTGAAGCAATAGCTTGAAAGTTAACAATTGGTATCTAGAGCAAGATTCATCGATCCAAATAAAATAGTGCAAACACGAGTGGAGTGTGAGGATCAAAACACGAGTGAAGTGGGGATGAGTTTAAGTGCAAACAATGGAAACTTTCTAGCCCACATGCCATATTTTGATGGAAATGATTGGAATAAATGGAGGGTGCAGATTCAGGATCTGTTTGGGTTCCAAGAAGTACTGGAGATCCAATAAAAGAGCAAACATCCAAATTTAGAGAAAATAAGAAGAAAGATTGTAAGGCTACATTCATTCTTCATCGATGCCTTTATACTGCCAATTTTGACAAGATATCTGATGCAAGAAGTGCACAAGAAGCATGGGACATTCTTGAGAAGCGTTATGCAGGAGACACCAAGGTCAAAAAAGTGAAGTTGCAGACCCTACAAAGACAATTTGAACTGTTGTTGATGGAGGAACAAGAGAATGTGTCTAATCTGATCTCAAGGCTGAGGAATATCACAAATCAAATTACAGGTTGTGGTTAGAAGCTGTCTGAGAGAAATTGTGTGAAAATCTATTGAGATCTTTGCAACCCAGGTTCGATTACATAATATGTGCTATGGAGGAAATGACCAAAATGAAACCTGGTGATCAGGCGCTGGCAGCACAAGTCTACAAGAAGGGAGATAAGAAAAAGAAGTGAAGAAAGAATAAATTCAAGAAACCTGATGACAAGCCTGAATTCTCGTCAAAGGCAAGCAATACAAGTGGAAAATCAAGAGGAAAATCAAAGAAATTTGACAAAAAGAAGGTGCAATGTTGCAATTGTAAGAAGTATGGATATTTTGCTGATGAATACTGGGATGGAAAAGGAAAGCAAAAGAAGAAAGATACGAATGAGGCATGTGCTGCTCAAGAAGATGATTCAGACTCAAACACATTTTTGTTGATGGCTACCACGAATAGAGAACCTTCTAAGTCCAATATTGGTTTCTTGATACTGGATGTTCTAATCACATGACAAGTAACAAAGAATGGTTGGTGAATATCGATACATCAAGAAGGAGCAAGATCGGGTTTGTTGATCACAGAACCTTGGAAGCTGAGGGAGCTGGCAACATGGTAATCAAGAAAATAAATGACAAAATAGTGGTGATTGAAAATGTGTTATATGTGCAAGGAATGAAAAGCAATTTTCTGAGTATAAGACAACTGATTCAAAAATAATTTCAGGTGATATTGAAGGCTCATTCATCAAAAAGAATTCCTTAAAGAAGTTGATATTGAAGGTTCAACTATCAAAGAACAGACCTTTGTCATTAATATAAAAGCTGTAGATATCTAATGCCTGTTAGTAGTAAGCTAAGTTGATGAAAATTGGTTGTGTCTTTAACGATTTGGTTATCTCAACTTCAGAAGCTTACAACAGCTGGGAATATAGAGAATGGTTAGTGGAATTCCTATGATTAATGTTCCTGAGAAGGTGTGTGAAATGTGTATGTCAGGAAAACAATCAAGGAACTCCTTCAAATCACAAGTGCAAGCAAGGGCAAAGAAGTGTCTTTAAGTAGTTCATAGTGACATTTGTGAACCATCTAAGGTATCATCATTAGGAGTTAATAAGTACTTCATAGCTTTTGTTGATGAATTCAGTAGAATGTTGTGTATTTATTTGATAAAGACCAAAGATGAAGCATTGGAAATATTCAATAACTTCAAAGTAAAAGTGAAAAAATAAAGTGGAGAAACTATCAAAGCGCTAAGGACAGATGGAGGTGGTGAGTATACATCACATTAATTTAAGGAATTGTGTTAAAAATGGAAGTGAACATGAGATAATTGCTCCTTACACACCTCAGCATAATGGCTTGGCTGAAAAAAGGAGTAGAACCATAGTAGACATGGCTAGAAGCATGCTAAAAGAAAAATGATTACCATACAAATTATGGGGGTGAGGTTGCATCAATTGAAGTACCAATGTCAATTATAAGAAAAGCGGTTTGAATTAAAGTTGCCCCTTTATAAAATTCCTATTAAAAAACTGAATATTTTAACTCAAAATTGATTTTAGTTACAAACAAAAAAACGTTCTTGGTTAGTGGAAAAACATCAATATCAATATAAAAACTGAATGTAAGACAAATAATAAATAGAAATAAGGATAGAGAGATCACACAAACATATATCATGGTTCACCCAACACGGGTTACGTCCGTTCCTCACAAATGTGAGATTTTCCACTAAGTGCGTCAAAGCAATAACTTTCTGTGTTTTCACATTGTTTCCACAGATCAGTCTTGATCTATTACAAGGTTCTACCTTTCTACCTAGAAAGGATTTCCACAGCTAACCTTACACTATTTTAGAAAGGATTTTATAAATTACCTTTTAAACCATAAAAGGATTTCTACTGCTCAAGCTATGTTTAACAATATAGCCTGAGTTACAAAGTATTGATTTTGAAAATGTTAGAATATGGATATTGCTCAACTCTTGTTTGAGAAATAGATTCTATATATTAGAACTCAGTAATCACTTATTCTAATACCACACTAAGAAATGGAACTGCAACTTAGAATGATTTGAGAAGCTCGAGTGTGATCTTGACAGCTATCTGAAATGATTACAAGCTTTGAGTCACATCTGCAGGTATATTTGAAGGTACAACAACAATGTCCTTTGTAGCCTGTCATTTGTACTTGCATTTGCTTGACTTAGAGAATGATCTTGCTTTATGCTTTTTATGAAGCAAGGTGTTGAGTCTTCGAATTCTGGAATAATTCTTGCTTAGATTGATCCTTATATATTTATGATGAAGATATGGAATGGATAACACTTCCTAGATCTATCTTTTTAAATAGAAATCTGATCATTCTTGTTTATGGCTGACGTGGAGAATGTTCTTCGTTTTACTAAGTTTTTTTTCTTGATTTTAATACGATTTGCTTTGTAATGTTTGGTAACTATCTTGTTTTAACACACTTAAATACACATGTTAAATACGAAAACATTTATAATCATAATTAGAAGTCTTAATTAACTTTTTGTTTAATTATCATCAAAACATTAATGTGGGATTTTGTCTCAACATAACTGCCTACATTTTAAACAAGTGTCCAACAAATAAGTTACCAGTGGAGGGCATCTAAGGATAATTGGTAGTCTATGCTTCAAACATGTGCCATACCAGAAGAGAAAGAAACTGCAGGATAAAAGTTAAGTCATAATACTAGTAGGATATCATCCAACTAGTTCATACAAACTCTATGATCCTTCTAGAGGCAAGATGGTAGTCAGTTGAGATGTGAATATAGGACTGGAAATAGAAGAAGACAATCAGCCAGCACTAGAAACAGATTAACAACAGCCAGTACTAGGGCTGGCAAGAGAAGACCAGCAACACATGCCAGCCTACACAAATGCCTTTACAAGTACAAGAAGAGTAGCAGACCAGTGGAGACATAGTTGATGAAAGGATAGAGTCAAACAGATCACAGAGAGCAAGACAACAACCAGCACACTTAAAGGAATTTGAAGTGTACAATGACAATGAAATTGACAAAAGTCGAGATATGGTTCACTTTCATTATTTGATAATATAAAACCCTTTAATGTTGAAGAAGCCTTGAAGAGAGGTCCCTGAAAGAAAGCAATGATAGAAGAAATCAATGCAATTGAGAAAATCAGACTTGGTACTTAGCTGACTTGCCTCCAAAACATAAGCAAATTGGAGTCAAATGGGTCTACAAACTCAAGCTGAATTTAGATGGAACAATTGCTAAATACAAAGCTAGATTGGTTGCCAAAGGATTCTTACAAAGGGCAGGTATAGACTACTCTGAAGTGTTTGATCCAATAACCAGGATTGAAACAATAAGACTAGCAATAACACTAGCATGTGCTAGGGGTTGGCAAATGTGTCAGTTTGATGTTAAGTCTGCATTTCTAAACGGATGGCTGGAAGAAGATGTGCATGTCTCTCAACCACCAGGATTTTTGAATGAGGAAAAGGAGGATAAAGTGCTCAGGTTGAGGAAAGCTCTTTATGGTTTGAAGCAAGCTCCAAGAGCTTGGAACAAAAGAATTGACACACTCCTAATTGGCATTGCTTCATCAAGTGCACAGTAGAATATGGAGTCTATGTGAGGCATTACACTTGAATAGAGGGCCTGCAATGATCCTACTATGCATATATGTCGATGATTTGCTGGTAACTGGTAACAACAGAAAAACAATTGAAGAATTCAAAGAAATCATGAAGGATGAGTTTGAAATATCATATTTGGGCAAACTGAGCTACTTCCTTGGCATAGAATTTACTAAGACAGAAGGAGGGTTGTTGATGCATCAGAAGAAATTTTCTGGAGAAATTCTAAGAAGGTATAACATGGATGGTTGCAACCTTGATGTCACTCCAATTGAAGTTAATGTAAAGTAGGGAAAAGAAATTGAGGAAGAGCTGGTTGACACTACTATATTCAAGCAAGTTGTTGGTTCTCTAAGATACTTGTGCAACACAAGACCTGATATTTGCTATAGTGTGGGTGTTAATAGATTTATGGAGAATCCAAAGCATTATCACTAGATGACAGCCAAGAGGATCATGAGATACATTCAATGCACACTGGAGCAATGAATTCTATTTGCAACAGAATTGAAGCAAGAAGATGGAGACTTAGTAAGCTATTTGAATTTTGATTGGTGTGGAGACAAGAGTGATTGAAGAAGCACATCCGACTATGTATTCAAATTCATGAAATCTCCAATATCATAGAGCTCAAAAAAGCAGCGAGTCATAACATTGTTATTGTGTAAAGCTGAATACATTGTTGACAGCTATGCAACCTACCAAACATTGTAGTTTAAAGTGAGGGATATTTTTTTTCAAAAAAAAAATAATAATTAAAGAATAATAATGATAATCATAATAATAATATTAATAATAATAATAATGTGGATATTAAGTAGACAGAGACATATAATATTGGTTGATAGGTAAGAGTCATAGTTGACTATCATCTCTTTAATATAAGGATTTAATTGAAAAAAAAGTAAAATAGTTTCTGAATTGGATTTCAATTTTTCTAGTTTAAGTATTTATTTAAAGCAATTCAAATAGTATAAAATTTTACAAATTAATTAAACTAAATAGTTTAATTTGTATGCAACCACAAAGTCAAATATTTTATAATAATATTACAATGAGTTATGTATATTGATTTAAAAGTGGTTATTATATAAGTCAAATATTTATGAATATAGGATGATTGAAATCTCCAAAATTAATGTGTAAAAACTCTTTATGTAGATGATGTATATAAATTAAATCCAAAATTAAACACTTAAGTATTTTTTTAAACAAAAACAGCATGCAAAGACATTATACGATTAGCTTGACATTTCAACTATATTGACACCAAAAGTCAATCACCTATTATTTACGACACTCTTAAATGTTATTAAAATAAAATAGAATATAAAATTACAAAATTCTTAAAAAAAAACTTTTTTTTTTAAATATTCCTTCAAAAACTTAAGTATTTAACTTTTATAATATATTTAGAGAATAATTGTTGGTGAACAGATTTGGTTAATATGAGAAATGAAAACAATGAATCACAATCATTTAATAAATATGTACAGCTCATATTTGTTTTCCAATTAAAATGTGACATGTACCCTATAATTCCTAGAAATTTTTACCCCTAAGTATTGTTTATCATCCCTTCATAGTTAAGAAGAAAGAAATGCTTTAAAGTTGACATAAATTTTTGTATCATTAATTATAGATAACCGTTTTTCAACGAATGTCATAGGCACGAATATATTATCTATATATAATCGACTCTCAAACGTAAAATATTGTTTCAAGAATCATCTTAATGTTTTAAAGGAAAATATAGTTTCAATGACCATCTTAATGTTTTAAAGAATTTTTCAATGTTTTTCCTATTTGAAATAAATTTTGATGGAGATTCCGTTGAATTCAAGTTAACCTTCATAATTTTAGGATGTAATAGATGACGACACCACTTGGGACAATTTCAAGAATCAAACTTAACATAGTTAATTGTGTAAAATGGTTAACTTCGTCTATATTTATTTCTCCTACATTTTATTTTATGTATTTACCATAAATAGTTATATTATTGTTGTATATATGATGCTTTACTAAATTTTATGCTAGCGACTCATTTATTATTTTGTATATATGTGTTTATCAGTTATAAATAAGAAAACTAACATAGGTAGATAGGATTATCATTAAATAGGAGACATTTTATTAATTTTTGTTTATATTTTATTTCAATAAATAATGATAATCTAATAAATAAATGATAATCCTACCTACCTATGTTAATTTTTCTTATTTATAACCGATAAGAACGGGAGAGGCCACGATCATCCCAAAATTATTTTCTTCTACAAAAGGTAAGTATGCGAAGTGGTGCAGTAATACCTAGAAACAAATCCATAAATTCAATAGACTAGGGGACGAATTTTTATTATAATTTTTTTATAACCATGTTTTTAGTTAATTATCCATCGATTTTGTCCATAATCTCTGGAATCTAGATAACTCACTTTAGTAGAACTCTTTTATCAACTATATTTTTTCCTTCTAAAAAATAGAATAAGAGACATTGTTTAAAGGATTCAAATATTGTTTTATTTGGACAAATGTAATGTTATTTTTTTTTTTAACTTATTTTAATATTAAATAGTTATTAAATCACATAATCTAAAAATTCAAACTAAAACTAATAACGGACATATTTTATTCTATTATTTTTTATTTTTAATCGTAAAATTCAAATAAACATTTATAAAATAAAATAATCATAAAATGAAATATAGAATAAAAAACACTAATCGTTAATGTTATGTTTGATATTAACAAATAACAAACAAATCAGTATATGCATCATCATTTGCCAAACATTAATTTTTTGGTCTATTAAGCATGCTATTTATTTTTATCATTATAAAAACAGTGTTCTTTTATCCCATATGTGTGGCAATGGCAACACACGTATTTGTAAACTTTAGGTTTGGAGCTCGATTTTTCTGACAGTATTATTAGAAGTGTACAAAAATATTGTTAATTGAATACTATGAACACCACTAACTATTATAACACTTAATAATTAGAATTACTCTTACATTAAGTTGAAATATATGTATCTTAGTGAAAATATTTTATATATTATTTATTTCATACTTTGATAAAATTTCTCATGATCCATTATTATCGTGTTTCACGATGGAATAAAAGGAGATGAGTAATTGTATTAAGTATTCTCAATAATAATTATAAATTTTTATTTATTTTAAATTCAGCTTAAAATTTTTGGATCCAGGAAATTAAGATATTATTCAAAGTGAACATGTTAACCTAACATGTCACATACATACCATTGTTGGGCTAACAAATTATACCTAATTATTGGGCTAACAAACTTTAGCTACCATTGTTGGGCTAACAAAAATTTTGGTATATAAAAAACGAAAAGATTATATCCTATCTTTCTACACTTAAATTTATCACCTATCAATTGACGTGAAAATAAAATTTTATCCTTTTAATTATCTATAAAATTTCCAATTAAAACTGTTTGCAAGAATATTCGAAAGTTTTGAAATGACAATTTTCAGAAGTTTTGAAACTTTCGAACAATTCAAAACTTTCGAAATAGGAAAAATTCAAAACTTTCCATATTTGGAAATTTTCCAAATTTTCGATCGAAAATGTGAAACTTCTGAAACTATCAATTTTAAAACTTATTATAAATAGTTAAAATGACAAAATTGTATTTTTCACGTTTGATTGAAGGGGTGACATGTACAGTTGTGGAGATACATGATAGAATCCTCAATAAATATTACTTTTCACCTCTTGCAAGTGAAAAATGATTCATGTTTTTTAAAATACATTATTGGTCTTGAATAATACAAGAATGTTAGTTTTTCAAATGTATATATCACAAATTATTTGACAAAGTTTTTATGAAAATAATTTGGTCGTTTTTGTACCAATAGATAATTTTGTTAGTTTCCACACACAAAAATTAAATAATACACTGTTATGAGTAATCACTTTCAATGTTGAACAATAAATGCTATTGTGACACTATAAATACCCATTTAAAGTAGTAATGTTATAGTTGTTAATGAACCAATAGTGAAGTACATCAAAAAAAAAAAAAAATGGAGTCTAAGAAGAATAGGATAATTGTATTTGGTGGAATAGGTTACATAGGAAAGTATATAGTGAAGGCAAGCATCTCTTTAGGGTATCCAACTTTGGTATATACACGTCCTATTAATTCACAAACTCTAAGTTACAAATTTGCAAGGAATTCAAGTCTATGGGAGTAACACTTGTGGAGGTAAGTTCTTACTCTCTCTCTGTTTATAATGAAATTGAATAAATATTTGTTAATTTGGTTTAAATTCACTTTTAATTTCTGTAAATAAACTATTTATAAAGTTTTTAACTATTATAAAAATAATTTTATTTTCAGCAAATATACCATTTTGTTATATTGTCTTTGATTGTACAAAATTTATTTGTATTGAATTTGATCTCTATAATATGTAAAATATTTGTTTTTTATTTAAAAATAAAGACTAAAATTAAATTATAAAAATTAATTTTAATATGGAAAAGTATTACAAAAACTAAAATAAAATATCAACGACAAAAAAATAATAATGATTCATATAAAATTGGAATTTATAAGTTTTATATTAGATGAGAGATATCCTAAGATAAAATATTAATATAACAAAGTGTTTATAAATTGTAAAGAGTCATCACCTTAGAAATAGTTTTATAGAAGTTTATCACCTTATAAATAGTTTTATAGAATTTATATAGAATTCAACTCAAATTTTAAGAGTACCCAAATGTCATGCTAAAAGAAAATAGGCTAAATTACATATGTGGTCCCTTAACTTAATTTCAGTTAACGTTTTAGTCCTTTATCTTTTTTTTTTCTTCTTGATTTAGTCCTTTATTCCTAACAATATCAAATAAAGTATGAAAATATAAATTTATTTGAAGATTTGCTTTATGAATTTGATGAAATTTGTATTATATTGAAGAATATAATTAATTTTATGAGTTTTGATTGAATTTTTTTTTTGAATTTTTGTATAAAAAAGGATAACATTGTTAAAATTTTAAAACATAAAATATCAAATTGTCACTTAAAATTAAAACAAAGGATCAAGTCGGGAAAAAAAAAATAAAGGACTAAAACGTTACCTGAAATTAAGTTAAGAGACCAATAATGTAATTTAACCAAGAAAATACTAATTACACTTCATTCAATTTCCAATCGATTAAAATCGAGAACAAATTCTTGCTTCGCCCTTACCTAATAACACAATGTCACACCACCACAAAGAACCCGTTTTATTAATTATTGGTAATGAATGAATCAAAATAATTCATTAATCCATTAACAATCCAATAAAACATATAGAAAAAATTCATGTAATACCATATTTTCAATGGATGAATATCTATTCTATTTAATTGCTTTTTAGTAACAATTTAATAAACTAATTATCATTTTTATTTTTTTTAAGGAATTATAATATTTGTTTTTATTTTTAAAAATAATAGTATTTATTATTATAAAAAAACTATATTTTCTTCTGATGGAAAAATTCAGTTATTTTATTTTTATTTAAAAAATTGTTTTTGATACTAATTTTAAAATATATCTTTTTTATTATTTTAAAATTACTAAATTAGTAATTTCTAAAAATAATCTTATTTATCATATTAAAAAACTGTATTTTTTTAAGGAAAAATAGTGCTTTATATATTAATTTAAAAAATATATTTATTTAGTTTTGAATTAAATAATAGGAGCGTGGTGGAGCTTTAGAAACTTTTCCAGTTATACGCGGTGATTGGCCAGCCACCTCCAATATTATAACTTTAATATTTAAATAAATAAATTATAATAATTAGTTTTTTTATTTTTATTTTACAACTAGATTTCTTATTTATATATTAATAAAAACACAGTATTTTAAAATACTTAAAAAGTTTCAGTTTATTACAAAAAACAAAAAATAAAAAATAAAAAATTCAGTTTTTCAAATAATAAAAAAAATTATTTTCACCTTTATTCATTTTATAAATTATAAAAAAAACAGTTTATCATAAATAAGATAAAAAACTAATTTTTGAATTATAAAAAACATTATTTTTTGTAAAAATAAATTAAACTGTTTTTAATTAGTAAAATAATTTTTAGAGCTATCTATATTATAAATTTATAGTTAATAAATATAATTCATTGAATGTAAATAGAAAATATATATAATCGATTGAACTTGAAAAAAATAGTAGGATGGACATTCTCTATATCATTAAATGGTAGGATTGAATCCAATCCATTAACTAATTTATAATTTTGTATAAAAATTGGATGAATAAATTTGTCGTATAGATTGGATGAATGATAAATTAATTGATTGAATTGTCACACTATTAAACAATTTATCTTGGACCAGCCCATATCATTGAGCATATTTTTTATTCCTAAACCACCATCTTCTTTAGGAGAGCATATTTTATCCAACCTAATTCAATTTAGTTTCTTTTTTATCTAATTTTACTTATGCAACTTAATTCTACTTTATACTATAAAATTAATTAATTTATTATTATAATTATTCAACTAACTATAAAAGTGATCTTAAATTGTATTAAAAATATTAAAGTTTAAACATTTACGATTTAAATTTCCAATTCGTTATGTTATCACTAGATTATCATTATATGCAATTTTATAAGGAATTAGTGTATTTTTTAATTCTAATAATAATAACAATAGTAATAATAACGAGGACACATTGATAATAGTTTAGACAAAAAGAGTTGAGGTGCTACATTCTTCCCACCTTTTAAACTTTTTTTTTTACTAAAATTATATTTTTTATGAGACAGATAAAATAATTATTACCATAGACTATTTTGAAAAAAAGAGAAAACATGTTGATTCCCGTAATAAAGATTTGGAAATTTTGTTAAAGGTTTGATCTCTTATAATTATATAAAAAAATAAAATCAATTAAAAAAACCTACTTTGTTTGTCCAACAAAATTTTCAACTGATCGAGTGACCTCCAACCTACACAATTAAAAATAAATAAAAATATACATTGCACTCACCAATAATATTTCTTTTCATATTGTATTATATTTATAGAGTTGTGATTTAATATGAATTGGATGAAACCAAAGAAAGGCAAACTTGAAAAGAAATAAAAAAAAAACTCAAAGGCAAACCATTTGAATTACTAAAGGTAATTAATTGATGAATATATATTGGACTATAATTATTATTAAGTACTAAAGGTAATCAATTGATGAATCTAATTAGATTGTAATTTTAAATAAAATCGTGAGTTGGGTCATTATGTTATGCTTAATGAGAATTTTCTTTCTTCAACTATATTTTTATTTAATTACAAATATCTACCTATGAGAAAAAACTAGACAGCCAAGAGAGTATTCTAGTCTCATTCCATTATTTGGTCAATTTCATATCTCAAATAATTAATTTTTTATATATATTACAATTCTAAGCAAATCCATTAGAGTGGTCACCTACCGAGCAGCCAAACAAATATAGAGACATAACTAATTTGTCATGATGAAAAACATCACAAGCTATATCTCTTATTTCTTAATTTCATCAATAAAAACTTTTGGTTAAATGAATGTAGCTAAACATCACATTTTTTAGTAGTGTCTTATCAATGAGACAAAAATATGGGAAAAAGACAAAAAAATGCAGTCACTTGAAGGCGGCTTGTTGGAAATGTCACACTTTTGACAAGTTTTCATCAAAATACTTTGGTCATTTTTGTACGGATAGAAATATTTTTGTTAATTAGTTTCTATAAAAAGACATACTTTAATTAGTAATCACTATTTCAATGTTGAATGATAGATGCTAATGTGACACTATAAATATGTATAGACATTTAATTGGAAGAGCATGAGTACACCAAAAAATAAAATAAAATGGAGGGTAAGAAGAATAAGATTATTGTATTTGGTGGAAGTGGTTACATAGGTAAGTATATGGTGAAGGCAAGCATCTCTTTAGGTTATCCAACTTTTGTGTATACCCACCCTATTAATTCAAAAACTTCAACATCCAAGATACAACTTTTCAAGGAATTCAATTCCATGGGAGTAACACTTGTGGAGGTAATTCTTTTATATATATATATATATTAGAATGAAAAATTATTATTAATATCAGTTATGCTAATTATGTCCCCAATAAATATTTAGTTTGAACATATATCTTCTAAAAATATATTAAATTTAACTTATCTCGACTCCCGTATCCTCTTCACATCAACCATTATGAGTCTGCTGCGGCGGCAACCTACTAGACGCCACCACCCACCATTAAAATCTTGAATTTTAATGTTAGAATTTTATTATTTTAGAGATATGATATTTTAGATTTAGATTTACACAAGTCTACAAAAACATTAAAACGGTCATCTCCTTTGAAGTAATAATGTCAAACTTTTTACCACTAAAATGACACCTAAAAAAAAAAAAATATACATATATATATATATATATATATATTAAATATGACATAAATCTCTTTTTGTATGTATCTTTTATTTTTTCACATATATTAAAAAAAATATACAATATAAAAAAATATAAAGTAATTTAATGTATCGATTTTATGTTTTTATGTGTATATGATACTAAAATAGTGTGTTGAACTTTAATCTTCATATGATAAAATAAATTAATAATATTAATAAGAGATGTATTTGAAAAAATAAAAATAAATACATCAAATAATTTAAAAGAGACTTATATTTATATGATTTTTTTCAAATAATGTTTATAATTAACTGTGGATTGGGTAATTCATTTTGATTAATTTATTGATTAGTATCAACAATAATAATTAATTACAGGGAGAACTTGAGCATGAGCAAATAGTGAAAGTGATTAAAGAAGTAGACATTGTGATATGTACCTTTCCATACCCACAAGTGATGGAGCAACTCAAAATTATTCATGCTATCAAAGTTGCTGGAAATATTAAGGTAATCTTTATTATTATATATGCTTTTTTTTTTCTGCCTCTCATTTATTTTTTTGGTGAGGCACTTTTGTTTGGTGGTTTTGCATGTATTCTATGATGGATGCCTTTAAATGATTATTTTTGTTCTACATGCTTTCTAAGTTTTAAAATTAGAGGAGGGTAGGATGGTGCAATTTTACATTATCATCTAATTATAACTATAAAATTATTAGAGATGTTTGACTTTTATCAAATTAATTTCTAAAGTTATTCTCATGAATGGTTGAAATGTATTGTCAGTATAAATTCTTTTACAATGATAATGCATAATAATTAAACTCTATAAAAATAAGGCTATGTATATTAAAATAAATTTAAAACTTATTTTATATATATATATATATATATATATATATATATTCTCTAAAATGAAATATAAATAAATAAAAATTGATTAATTTTTAATTTTCAATCTAATATATTTTAATGTATACCACAAATATTTTAACATTTATGATCTTTTAATTGTCTATCATGATAAATAAATAAATAAATCAAATTAAAAGACAAGTCCTTTCTTTTTTTTTGACTGAACAAGGTCTTTCTTTTTTAATATATATATATATAACAAAAGTTCTTGAAATGTGTAAGCACTTTTTCATTTAGTAATGATATATATTATTTGCAGAGATTTCTTCCATCAGATTTTGGTGTAGAAGAAGATAGAGTACACCCTCTTCCTCCTTTTCAAGCTTTTCTTGATAAGAAAAGAAAAATTAGAAGAGAAATCGAAGCAGCTAAAATTCCTTATACTTTTGTCTCTGCAAATTGTTTTGGTGCATACTTTGTCAATTTCTTGCTTCATCCATATGAGAGAAACAAAGATATTGCAATCTATGGCAACGGTGAAACCAAAGGTACATATTTACATGAGCTAAGGAAAAATGTTTTTTTTTTTTTATTTATAAAATGAAGTTTTGAAATATTTTCATCAAAATTGATGTAGTTTAGAATTTCATATTTGTTTTTATGAAATGATCGTTTTGAAAGATAGGTGTAAACTATATAAATTGAAAAAGAGAGCATAGAAAAATGCTAATAAAATATATTTTTTAACACATTTTTTTATTGGTTGACTTTTATATGAGATCTATTAAATAAATTACGTGGAGTCAACATAAATATAAATATAAATATGGTGGTTTCTATGCGAATTTCAACCAATAAAAAATAGTATATTGAAAAATGTACGTTAGATAATATATTGTTAACATTTTTCGTAATATAATATAAATAAAATAGATTAAAGGTAAAAGAACGTTATGCGCAAAATTATCTTAATTTACTAAAACAATTTTTGAATTATATCCTCATTAAGAGAGATAAAATTTCATTATTTTAAACTTAAATACAATATTACCTTAACCTTATAATTTCTAGAGTTTGGCTAATAGTTTCTTTAAAAAAATATTTAGACTATTCTTTATCCTTACACTAAACCTTTGTAGACAAACTACAAAAATTATCCATCACTAAACTCTTTGGAGACTTCTCTAGCATAACTCACTATAGATTTGGAGATAAAAGAGAATTTTATTTTCTATTTTATCTAAACAAGTTTGAAGAATCATTTTCCTCTATATTCTTGTTGCTTCTAAACAAATTAGATAGAAATATTAACAACCTCACACAATATTTATATTTGTTTTAGCTATACTAAATTATGAAGAAGATGTTGCTATGTACACTATTAAAGTGGCAAATGATCCAAGAACACAGAATCGCATTGTTGTGTATCGACCTTCAAAGAATATCATAACACAAAATGAGTTGATATTTCAATGGGAGAAAAAATGTGGCCAGAACTTTCACAAAACTTTTATTCCAGAGGACAAGATTGTCAAATTATCACAAAGTAAGATTTGCTTAATTTGTTTTATTCATTTTTTAACTTTATATGAAATTTTGACTATTGGTGTGTATAAATATAAGACATATTACATTCTCATTTCTCATTATAAACCAATTAGCTTTAGTTTAAAATTATAGCGATAATTCAAGAAGTTCAATAAAAATCCATCATTTTATTAAATCATATTTTTTTTAAATGCATACTTATAAAATGATTTATAAGTAAACATTCATTAAATCAAACATATTAACAGTATAATTCGTTAAATAATTATTTAAAAAAAATATTTTCATCACCTAAATTATCCTTCGAGACAGAACCGGCCCAACACATTTAGATGTTTAAAGCGAATTTTCTAAATTTTAATATGACATCACTAAATTAATATAATTGATATCATGTAATATTTTTTTTTCAATTGACTTAATATTTTTGATATAGTGTAATATTATATATTTTAATTTTAAAATATTGAAATATGTGGCATTTTTATTAATTAAAATTCTTTTTTTATTTTAGGTTTTTAATAAAGTAAAAAAAAAAATTTATGGAGACCTAAAGCGGTTGTTTTAGTAGTCATCAAGATAGTAATGAATTAATTGGTTCAATAATAAATAAATAAAATTAAATTAAATGAGAGATTTTTGAGATAGTATAATTAGATAAATTAACAAAAATGTTAAGTTGTATTTATATTTTTATTCCAAAATAGCAATTTTTTGTAAATCACTCCGTAGGGAGTATAAGTAGTGTTATTAATAAATTCTTAGTTTTAATATATGTAAATTTAATTTTATAGTATTCCAATAGTAAAACTAAAAATTTAAAATATGATTGATGTTATTATAATTAAATATATATCAACACTGACCATTGGTAAAATGTATCCATTATAAATGCAGCTTTACCTCCTCCAGAAGATATACCAATTTCTATAGTCCATAGCATATTTGTTAAAGGGGATCTTGTGAACTTTGATCTAGGGGAAGATGACCTTGAAGTTTCACAACTATATCCTGAATATAACTACACATCTATTGATCAACTTCTTGATAAATTTCTTGTGGACCCTCCACCCCCTGCATCTGCTGCTTTTGAATGAACTTAATTATTTTGGATTAATAAAGTTTGTAGCTATACTATTCTGATCATATTAAGTTGAATAATTTCAGAAGTCATAAATGATGATATCTATTATGAGTACTATTGAATACTTGAGATTGAGTGAATATATCTTTTGTAAGACTACATGCACCAATTTCACCTTTGGTATATATATAAAAGTTAATATGTAAAGGACAATAATGTCAAAACATTTGTAGTAATTAAAATTACTATTTTATATATGCATAAAAATAAGTTGGATCCTCTCTAGTATGAGACATGTAATTAAAAAGAAGATATAATGTATTGATTTCGAGTTATTTTCAATTTTTTGGATATATAATAGTATAATTTTATAATTTCCAAATTTTTACTCGATAATAATTGTGATACTTTTATTGCCAATATATGCATTGATGTATTTTTTATATAAATATTTATAGTGTATGATATTATCTCCACTTATCAACATTCTTGAATTAATCCTATACTATATATACATAAAGTTCCATAAGGTTCATATTTTATTTTATTTTTCCTTGAGTATATAAAGAAAGCTTTTTGTTGAGAAAAATAAAATTAGATACAACTTTTTAAAAAATAAATAAATATTAAATATGCTTTTAAAGTAGTTATAGTCAGCTTACTTCTGTTTGAGATTGGGATCTATATTAATGCCACAACTTTTGAGGACTCCCTTGATGGTTATGACTTTTGAGAAAGAAGACCTCATGCACGAGAAAAGGGGAACATTTTCTACACACTTTCAATCATAGGTCAGAAAGGAGTAAGATCTTCTTTCTCAAAATGAGTAGAAAACTCCATTAGTATAGATTTTGGTGTATAAAATGCTCACATATTTAAAGCATTGATACAATTAAATGATTATATACAAAAAACTATAATAATCTCTTCGTCTTTTTTGAGAAATGGAAAAAATTCTTACTCTTTAGAAAGGGTAGCAGTAGCAACTACACTCCGTCCATACACAACCACCATTGTTCATCTTCTTCCTCTATTATATTCCACGTCCATCACACCATTTTCCATTTGGACTTGTCTTTTTTTAGCATTCTCATCTTCCACCATCCATCCACTCATACTTTCCTCCATTATTGACAGTTTAAGAATAAGAATCTCCAGTATAACATGGAGAAAAAGTTGTACAAGAAAGCTTAGGCAAGGAACAAATTATGGCCTATTTTCTTAGGCTTATGGAAAAGTTGCTACACACTTATTTAGTGTTACTTTACAGTCTAATCACAAAGTGTGCCTATGCATGACTAAAAGATAGTATTAAAGTAACTAACAGTTGATCAAAAATTAAAAGCATGTAAATATCATTTTATGTAACAAAATTATTGATCTAAATGTTGACAAAACAGCTTGCCATTATGGAATAACATGGAGGAGAAAGAAAAAAAAAAAACCACTACAAATGCAATGTCCTCAATCTAGACGGTTAATAAAGCTACAACTTATGTATTGTATTATTCCTGAATAGTTAATCACATTGATGCAATTAACTCTGATTATAGAATGGAAAGCTATAATCTTGCATAACCATTGGAGCCATAAATTCTGGTGTCTTGGAAATTGATGCAATGGGAGAGTGCAGCAGCTAGGTTTTCCAAGTCTTCTCTTGTATGGACTGCACTGAGGGCCACTCGCAGCCTAAATAACAGAGAAGAGAAAGAAAAATAACAGATGTAGCCATGGAAAAAATATATAGTCACATAGAGGTAAAGATAAAGAATTTCAACTTTCCAAAACCCAGAACCATAGTTGACTATGCCGGTTGGTCTGACATGGAAAAGCTTACGTTTTGGCAAGACCAGGTTGGACCAAACTAATTGTAGGAAACCATGGGCACGCACTGTTTAATATTAATCACTATTTAAATAAATAATTATAACATTAGTCTATCTTCCACTTAGCTGTTTCTTGCGAAGCGACTAAGCAACAAATTCACGAGCAAGTGAATGAATGAACGAGACATGTTCCTTAACTAAAAAAGGAACTATAATAATATTTATATAAACTAATCACTTCATTAGCACATTGTACTATTGTGTAATGCGTGATGTGACATAATTACTAACTTTTAATTTGCAAAAGCCGACCTTACTTAGTGAGATAAGACTTGGTTGTTATTGATGCTGTTCTTTTAATTTGCAAAATTCAACTTGAAACTAAGGAACAAAGTAATTATAGTACTGGTTAGGGTAATCAAGATGACTGAGTCATCACAGGTTGTGTCAACCCATGTCTTGCTAATGAAAATTTTGGCTGAGCTGCAAATTGTTAAGTACTTAAATTTTGTTATGTCCATGTTTTACATCAAACTAATAAGACTCGATCATTTTGCCTTTTCTTGCAAGGTATATTTTAATTTAGGAAAATATAAATACTAACCTGCATGAGTTAGGAGGCACAGTCGGCGGTCTGATAGCAGTCACGTGGAAGCCAGCTTGTAATAAATGCCTGCTCCAGAAACACACAAAATGATTAGTGAAACAATGCCTGCATGATCAGCTTCTGAAGCCATGGACTCATGTAATACTTAGTTCATTGAGCACCAAAAATGATGGGAAAGAAAGTAAGGGAATGAAACATACCGGCTTGCTTGGAGTGCTTTGTCTTCACTACCAACTATTAGGGATATAATGGGACTTGTAACCGGAATTCCTGTTAGCAAATGAAAGTCTTTCACCCGGTCCCAAACAGCTTTTCTACGCCATGTCTCATGTACTGCCACTCTAACAGCAGCTGCAAAATTGTATAATATGTTTAACAAACAAGTGATTCTCACAGAGGGGGACTCAAAATACTAGTATTCACAAATAAGCATAAATAAATATATAATGTGGCTCGTAAGTGTAGCTCAGATAATAAAAGGTTATGAGGACATTTAATGTGTTAGGGCACAAGTTCAAATTTAGTTGTGCCTCTCTTCTTCACACTTAATGGGTGTCAGTTTTGGCAGTAGGCTTTTTGAAACAAAAAATAATTATAATGATTGCTTCATATGAACTCAGGCGGTCTAACTTCTTCCCTGTTAAAAATTAAACAATCTACAACTGCGCAATATTGTAAACACAACAATCAGGTAAATAGAACTATCCACTAAATTATAAGATTGTGCTAGAAGTGAGAGGGATAAATAAGAAATGTATCACAAGACTACATAGACGATATAATATAAGGATATAACAATACATAAGAAGAATAGGGGCAAGAAAAATATATTTAGAAATAGGAACTAACAACAAATGTTTTGTTTTTTCGGAAAGCCTTCATATTTAAGTATCAATTCAATTACGACACTGGATCTCACCATGAGCAGCAGCAGCAACTGGAACCGGCGTAGCCGTTGAAAATATAAATGAACGACCTCTTGACTGTATTAATAACTTCCACCTTTTGCTATAAGAATTCATAGAATAGAAAAATTTATAGGTGAACTGTTCACGAAACAAAATTGCTTTTTTTGTGCCGATGTAGTGCAGAAAACATAAGAAAAACATGGAATAAATCCCCCTTATTGTTAATTCCAGAGCCAAGTGCACTCAGACAATTACCTGCATGCTATAAATCCTCCATGGCAGCCGACAGCTTTACTTAGTGTACCAATGCATATGTCCACATCCTTCTCACAGTTGAACTCCTCAGCAACACCACCCCCATTTTTGCCACAAACAAATGTGCCATGAGCCTGGATACGCAAGACATGTTTAGATTGTATCACATAGATAGTCAATCAAGAAGAGAATATATGGTAGAGTGAGTGAGCAATTCCTTTCTAGGAACATTAATCGTATGGGATATCTATTTTATGATTATTATCTAAAGCCTTTCTTAGGTGTTAACCTTAATCCGAGGATCAGAACGACACACATAACAGTTGTCATGAAGAAATTTGCTAAAACATATTAAGAGATATTACATCATCGATTACTAACAAAAAGCCATGCTTCTTGCGGAGTTCTGCAAGCTCAACCATTGGTGCAAAGTCCCCATCCATGCTAAACAAGCTGCAATAAATCAGATGAACCATAATGCATACCATCACTGTAATATATATTTAAAAAAAGAGATATTGTGATATGTTGTCCATTTTAACAAAATTAACATGCAAAAGCATCAGAATAACTACTGAAAACCCAATTAGGTTGCCACCTAAGGAGTCAACAATCATATGCAGCACGCCAAGAATACCATTAAAAAATTCAAAAAGAAAAAGATAGAACAAGCAACAGGGGACACGATATGCCATCCTTTTTCTTGTTTCAGTTAAAACAGTGACAACATTGCCCCAAATCAAAACCATCAATTATAAGTAAATAATCTGTGACTTCGTGTGATGGATGCATAATTTTGGCGAAGCTTTGATTTTTCTATTCATGAAACAGTTGACTTTTTTAATTTTATTGAAGCATCACAGAAGAATAATTCAAAACAAATGTACCAAACAGAGTACATGTTTGTCAAGCACTGTCTTGTCTCTAGGAATGCAAGTACATTTATAGGGGATGGTGATACAAGATATACAAATCCCACATTTATGTCAAGAAACAGTCAAGTGTCAACTATACTTTAGCTAATTGTATTCCACTAGCACAAATTTAAGATTAAGATTAATAAAATTGGTCGTAAAGTTGAAACATAGATTGGAGAATGTTACTTTTAGGAACTTTTTCAGTATGTTAAGACTAATGATTATCAAGTATTACAGCATTCACATCACAAATGTTTTCGTGAGAAAGAGAGACATGAGGAGAGGGAGAAAATACAGAGACAGAGCGAGATTAATATCAATAAAGCAGTTATTAATGCTTACCCCCTGAATATACAAGTTTACCCTGTAGAAAATATTTACGCAGCCCAAACATTATTTAGGCTACGTGTGAGAAAATATATGCATATAACAAGAGTTATTCCAACCTCTGAACAAATTTTCTAGTTCTATTTCGCTAGTAACAGAATGACTAACCTGTCAGTTACAACAATTTTCCTCTTCATACTGCAATGAGATCTAAAATTCATAGAAGTCATAAATGTTAATATATAGATATTGAACCAGAAGGGGCAAAGGGAATAATATGTAAATTTCATGAAAAGGTAAAACCTACAAGAGTGTATTGAGGTGGGACATGTCACAATGTCTATATATGTACACTTTTACACCTTTTTGCCGCTCAGCAAGACGAATACCATCAATTATTGATGCATGGTTTAATGCATCAGAAAAGATAGCAATCTTTTCATCATCAGAAGGTATGTTATTTCCAGCTAAGAGAGAACCAATACTTCCAATTGCTGTCATCAATGCCATATTGGCAGCAAACCCTGTCGGACAAAGAAGGCAATCCTATAGCATGGATTTTAAACCGAAAACAGGTCAGCATTCCGTACGATCTAAACTTACTAACACACATTAGTCGATCCTTCAATCCATTATACAATAGGTGGATCTGAGAAGAATGTAACCCATATAACCCTTAAATTTAAAAGGTTGGCATGGAAATTATATGTGATTCCATCAGTATTAATTGGTACTTATTCAATCATGATCATTGAACCAAAAATTATAAATAATTAAAAATGGAAATAAAATGAAGTTAGTTGTTATTTCAATTTCAGGACACACCCATATCAAGTATTAATTCCATAAAAATAGACTAATCATTAATCAATAGTCAGTTAGTCACTAACATTGACAAAACAATAACAATTCCCCAAGATTAGTCAGGCTACCACAGAAATGTCTTCTCACCAATAAAATATATCACTTAGAACACCACTCTCCCCCCTAGAGTGCGCTAATAATCACCAAGATCAAGCCATGTTCAAAACTAGGACATAAGCCTGATCACAAGTATGCATAATTTGTTTACCGAGCATCATTTCACAGAATTTAGTCATACAAAACAAATAACTGAATATGATTCTTCATAATCAAGTTTAATGACAGTCATCAATTAAGTATACTTTACTCAGGGTACATAGCAGAACCAATAACAAAACTTGAACAGTTTAAGGAGTTCTTGCAAGCCAGTCCTTACCTCCTTCTTTTTCAAATCTGCCAAACTCGACTCTAGCTGCCTATGATAATTGGTATACCCACAAATAAGAGCAGATCCCCTTGGTCCCATCCCATGTTCTTGAGCGGCCTGAAATAGAACAATAGAATCATGAAAATAAATGTAATAATCTCAGACTAAGAAAACTGAAGAAACAAAGATTAATACACTAAAATTCAAAAGAAGATAGAAAAGATCATTCAAAATTCACAAAGCACACCTTTGCAGCAGCCTTTCCAATAGTCGGATGGGAACTCAGGCCTAAATAATCATTTCCAGAAAACAAAATTAATTTTTTAAACTTCTCATGGTATACCCCTGGTTCATCATCACCAACAACTGCACCATAAACAATCTCTTCACCTAACCTCCGCACAAGGAAGGAAAAAAAAAGGTTCAGGGTTAACGTCTGAAATCATAACAAAACACAAATACATGCATTATTACTTAAGTAAACAAAGTAAACCCTATTGATGCAAATGACAAGAATAGAGCGGAAACTAAAGTTAAGCCAATCTTCTCTATTTAAGGTTTCTATTTGCACATAAATTACTACAACAACCAAGTCTTATCTCATTAGATAGGGTTTTCTAGGTGAATGACATCATAAAGTTCTATCATATATCATGTCTATAGCAAACCATTGGCTAAACTACTCTTCTTACTATGAAATTTCCAGGTATACACATGCTCAAACCACTAAAGTCGAGATTCAACAATCTTGTCTACAATGGGTGCTACCCCAACTCTGTCTCTCTCAAATGTTATCATTCCTAATCCTAGGTCGTCTAGAAAAAACAGAAGAAAACAAAAGTGAGAGCTGCATAATTATAATAAGTGAAAAGTGAAAATAAAAGTTAAAAATAGAAGATAGTTTCTTTCAGTACATTAAAAAACTAACTAAGAAATAATGTTATAAATACAAGAGTATGCACTGTTTTTTTTATATATAATCCAAGATTATGCACTGTTAGTGTACATCAAATGAGAATTCACTACTTTACCACGCCACACCACATTTGAAACAGATAGTGTGACATGGAAACACAATGGTCTCTCATGGAATATCAGTGTAAAATTGTTTTACCATGACTCAAAAAAAGAAGAAAAAAAAAGATAGTAGAAATGGATTAGTTTACCAGAACTTGGGGTGTCAAGCATCCATTTACGAAAAGTAGTTTCACCAATTTCAACTTCAACAGATGAACGATCCCATTGCTGCATTTTATCAAACACCTCGAACGCATCATCATCATCTATCCCAAATGAGTGCAATTTTTTGTTGCGGAGAGAAATGGGTCTAAGAGATCGAAGTACTTTAAGAGAATCAAGGGATTTCAGTGCTTCTTCGACCCACTTATCCCACAATACACTAGGAAGTAGTGCCTCCATAGTTGAGTAGAATAAGGTATTGGTCGGAAGAAAGAAAAGAAAATGAAATTGGAAGAATGTTTTTGGTGTTCGGAAGAGTCGGTAGTTGTTAACAAGTGACGTACGTGTCACATTGTCATTTCAAGGTTTATAGTTGTGTGCTAACCGTTGAGAAACTTTTCAGCTTTCTTATTCCTCGTGATTAACGGTCACACTCATGAAAACTATAAATGTTATTCTTCCCTCGGTATCTATAGTTTTACACTCATTAATGTTAAACAATTATTATTCGAATTTATTTCATATGGTAGTATAAAGATTTAATAAGAATCCTTAAATTATTAGAGATGTTTTATTTTTACTGTATGTATAAAGATATGTTTATGAATTGTTGTAATTTACTGATGATCTAAATTTTTTTACATTGATAGTATATGTCAGTTAAACATGTTAATCTCAACTTTGATGGAAATAGGAGAAAGATGATGAGTCACTAAAAAAAGGAAGAGAAGAATTTTAATAATAGATATGTGTTTAAAGATTATTCAAAATTTTAATAATTTTAAAAATAAAAGTTCACGACTCTTCTCGTACTTGTATTTGAGACGATAATCTAATTGACGTCGAATCGACGAAATTAATTTTGAGAGACACGTATTCATTTTTTCAACCATAAAAACAAGGAGAATTATGAACTTCTACTTCAAAGCAGGTGGAGTTTTAAACAGTTTTCAAATATCATTTAACTCTCGCCTTAAAATTTACTTGATTTTGAAATAAATAAAATAAAATCAAACAAATTAATTCAAGAAAAGTGTTTCAAGGAACCAACACTTTTTGTCTACTACAAGTGGCGGATCTTCTCGGACCAACACTTTTTAATTTTTTTTAAAATAATAATGATAAATTACTAAAATATCTTTAAATATTTATGATTTTGAGAAACTGACATTTTCTTACTCAATTTTCTCTTTTACTTAAATAAATTTTTTCTATAAATACAGTAAAAAAAATAAATGTCAATGGTTCTTGTTAGTAGTTATTTTCTTATTTTTACCTCAATGTAAAGAAATTATTTAATTGTTATTAAATCGTAACCCAAGTCGCTAATCATATTAGAAATTATGCAATTGAAGAGATAAAAAAAATAAGGTAGACATTTATTAGGAGTGACACAATGTTTAAACATTAGAAAATTGATGCATTTTTCAAGAAAAAAATTTGGAACAAAGATAAAAATATATTTTATTGATTGAATTGTGTTAAATTATCCCCTAATATTTTGTACAAGACGTGCCACTGTGTAAAAATGGTTATAAGGAGAAAAAAATTATTGGCAATTTAAACGGTTACAAGTTCATAATTTGATGAAACACAATAGTGCAAATGCAGTAATAAAAGTTATTAAACAAAATATAACAATAAAGTGAATATTAGAGCTTTAATTTTATTTTTAATAAGACTAATTATATAGCAAAATTAATAGTGAGATGGCAGTATCCTAGCTTGTGGGACTATTTTAATTAAATTGTATGTAAAAGATGGATTATAAATACTTTAAAAGATAACTATAAAATATTTTATAGATCTCGTTAAAAATGAGCTATCTTTTTTCATTAAAGATACTATGCAATATTCAGGTGGAGGAAATTAAACAATTGTAGAAACAAAAAAAAAAGTGAGATATATAGACATTAAATATTTATTATTCTTCATCCAAGAAAATTTAGAGAGTTATGTGTTACACTTAGAAAGATATGTGTTACACTATTTGACTATATGTGACTAAAGATGAGGTGATATAGATACTGTAGTTGTCACCATATCATATCACTGAAATTTAAGATGTGTATTAGCGTTAAAAACCTAGCTTATATATGAAAAATATATCAGATGACACATAATATACTCTATAATGAAATATAAACACAAAATAGTAAAAAAAAGCGTTGATATATTTGCACAAATATCTATACACACAATAATTGACCATAAATATGTCAAAACATATTATAATTATAAATAGAATTAAAACTCAAAGATGTAAATTAAAAAAAAAAAAAAAAAAGTGAAATTTCTCACATGTTTTTCTTATCTAAAAACACGTAAAATGAACATACAAAAAAAAGATGCATAGAGATCAAATTTTATGTATCCTCCAATTTCTAAATAAACATCAATATTATATGATACATAAGGTATTGGCATTTCGGCGTATGTATATATGAAAAATATATTGGATGACACATAACATACTCCATAATGAAATATAAGTACAATTTGGTCAAAAACATTGATGTATTTGTACAAATATTTATATACACAACAATTGACCATAAACATGTCAAAACATATTGGAATTATAAATAGAATTAAAACGCAAAGGTGTAAACTAAAAAAAATGTAAAATTTCTCATACATTTTGCTTATATATAAGCACGTAAAATGAACATAAAAAGAAAAGTTGCATAGAGACTAAAGTGTATGTGTCATTGTATTCCAACTTCTAAATAAACAATATATGATACAGAATAATCTTCACAAATTTCACAAATTGTTGTCATTTATATATTTCTTGATAAGCTTTTAAAAGGACCAATATATCAATTGTATAAAACCATCATAAAATTGTTACCAATAATGATTTAGGAGCAATGAGTGTTGATTAACTAATATTCATTGTACTTTAATTTGTAACTCATGACACATGAATAGTAATACATAATATTAGATGCTTAATAATAATAATAATAATAATAATAATAATAAAATGTGTTAAATCAAATTGAAAGTGGAATAATAAGAGGATGAAATAGTGTCTTTTAAATGTGTCACATAGTATTTTTGTTGAGGTGACAATATTTGAATTAAATGACATAATATTAGAAGATATGTCACAATAATATGTGAAAGTCTATTTTAACATATTATAATACATCATCTCATATATATTTTGTTACATTAATCATTTAGTAAAATATTTATTCAATCAATATTAAGAATTTCAAAACAAAATCGAAAGCATCTTTCCTCGTGTTTAGATTTTAATGATGCTCTTTATATTCTCCAATGCCAATTTAGTTTGACATTCATATATAAACCGACACATTATATGAATTGCAAATTAATTTTCTGAAATAAGTCTTATTTTATTTAGGATTCCAATACCTAGAGGATGATTGGACATGTTGAAGTTGTCAACAATCCTTACATTCTCAAACAAGTTTTTAGGAATAGTAGCGGTGTACAATTGTCTAAATCTTCTTCTATTAAGTTTCATGATGTTCAACATGTTTATGATACCAATATTGTAGATATTAATAATAGTCAATTTGACATGTGGCATTATTGTTTAAGCCACCTTTCTTGTAACACCTAAAATTTAACATGAAAAAAAAAAAGTACACAATGCAAATGAAACTGAAATTTTTAATTCATAAATATCTAAGTGCTTGCAAAGAAATAGGAATTCTTTTGTAAATTTTTGAAATAACTTAGAATGTTAAAATACTTACAAACTTTAAAACAACTTTCAATTGAGACTTAATTAAACTATGACTCTAATCTAAACTCAAGATGTGATCCGACTCATGACATTGAAAGACTGGTGAGCAAATTCGGATACTCCTCAAACTTTCAATATTTTACCTATTACCTGGAAAACATCACCTTCAACATAGTGAGCATAAAACTCAGTAACATAGATTTAATAAAAATAATTATTGATGTTTCTCAACCATGCCAATGTGCTAAGCATGGAAAATCTTCTCGGTAAACTATACTTCAATTTAATATAATACTATTTCTTCGTAAGCTATATTCAAATATCTCTTCTACCTCTAGCCTCAAATCTTCCAAACACTTTAAGCCACTAGACATGAGTAATCTAATGACTTAAACTCAGTATAACAAGTAAGTCATAAAGACTACATTGATTTTTATCTAATGTCCTCTACTTGAATAACCTTTTTTGGTAAGATTGGATATAATTAAGTCCGTAAGTGGTGTCTCACTTACCTTCGCTTGCCCTTCGCTCTCATCGTATATAGACGGAGAATTCATCTAGCTAGAATGAATCTTGTATATATGCGCTTAACATAAAACCCATATGAGTGTATACATATACACACACACACACGCACACACACACCATGTATTAGCATCAAACTTTCAGGAAAAAAAAGTGTTATATTTAAGCTATCAAACGTAATTGGTTTCACTCATAAACGAGTTTCCTAACTCAAAATATAGCTATCTCAAGATGATTAGTGCCTAACACAACTTATAATACAGAACAATCCACTTCATAAAATCACCAAAATTTGTAAAAGTAATATAAACTTATGAAAATTTACAGCAACAAATTAATAGGAATAAGCTTTCCATTCCAATTGATTTCACTAAAAACCGATTCATATTGCTTCTGTTATACCCATTTTAACTTAGCTACGTCATAATCTTTTTATGCAGAAAATACTATAACTTTGGTAATTTAATTAAAATATCAAACGATGTCCGATTTGAATAAAAGATAACATTTTGGAAAGCATTAGATGTGTAGTTTATAAATATAATTTTTATTCTGCATAATAGACGTTCAATTAATATAGTTTAATAAAATAAGGTATACATATACAAAAACAGAATAACAGATTATTTTCCAACTTGTTACTCAATTTTCTCTATCAATTTGCAATGAAAATTAGTGAAACGAGTGCCCACTAGTATAATTTTGTCTTTTTAAGTCAATTAAAATGTACATTTTAAGTCGGTTTCATGTCCGAGTTAACAGCAAACGGCTTAAAAAACATGTTGTTTTTTAACTCGTTTCATGAACCGACTTAACAGAGTATCATCATATTAAGTCGATTCAGCTTAACCGACTTAAACATCATAAATTCAATATAACACATCATCTTTTAGATATATGTTCATATTTTGACCAACTGACTTAATAGATATAGTTAAAATAATTATTTTTTTTATATAAATTTCTCATTTTGTGTTCATGCTCCTAATCCATACAATCTTTCGTATTAAATTTCAAATAAGAGTTTTGTACTTACGATCATAATTTTATATAACCATCTAATAATCAAAATATACAATATCACAATATCTCATATTTATATAAAAATAATATAGAGTACAAATAAGATGTATCCCATTTCCGACTAATGTTGACAACACGGAAAAAAAATTAGATATCCATTAACAAAATTACAAAATCACAATATAGCAATATCCAATAGACATATATTAGTATCGTTATTTTCTTCAATTAATTTCAAAATAAAATTCACACAACATTTTCGAACTTCTTTACTTTGATCCGGGTGAATTGATCTCGAGTCATCAAAGATCTGGAAAAAAAAAACACACAATCAATATCGATTGAATCTTAATTTTTTATCATATGAACATTCAAAAATACAATCAATAACAACTTATAATTTTTTATCATACAAATATAAAAAAAATACAATCAATAACAACGTGTAAAAAATTATATACTTGCATCCATGAAACAACTATGTTAAGATGTTAACCGGTTACATTTAAAAATTAACAACAATAACATTTTCTTTGGTTTTTATGAAGTTTTTTTTTTAAAAGTAAATTGTAAAAATTTATTCACACTTATACATTTACTCAAATAATAATAATTAGTATTCATCCAACTACGATCCATAATCATTTGTTAAAAATAAGTAACGGTATGTAAAATAAAGAATAGTTAGAAAAAAAAATGAATTTGACATATATTTTTTTCGTTCAAATAATATGATATTATCTAAATGAAATTATGAGCACATATATTAATCATTTTATCAACGTCTCATTATATTATCAACAATAGAAGAGTAGAAAGTTATAAAAAATTATTCATGTAAATTTATTATTCAATAACTTGAACCACCGTACCTGAAATGAGAGCAAATCACATGTAAATATCGTTAGAGAATAGTTATTATTCATGAAACTGTGTTTGGCGACGATGAAAAACTGAGTTAGCGATGGGTGTGAATGAGAGCAAATCCACTTGTAAATATCGTTAGAGAATACAAAAAAATTATAATAGAATAGTTAATAAAGTAGAAGCTAAAAAGTTGCAATAAGTATGCATTAAGCAAATGCACGGTATGTAATATTATTGTAGTATGTCTTAAGTCGTTAAATAAGTTTTAAATATTTACAAAATTGCCACCGCCTCATTTTGTTAAGTCGTTTACCAAGTAACCGATTTAGATACGAAGTCTGCTTGGATATATTAATTTTTTAATTTTATTTTTACCGTATGTCTTAAATCGGTTGCTAATATAACCGTGTTGACGGTGTTTCACATATTTACAAAATTGTCACCGTCTCATTTTGTTAACTCGTTTATATGGGCAACCGACTTAAATATACTTCCGCCTCATTTTTTAAGTCTGACACGTAAACGACTTAAATCTGCTGAATTAAAAACTCAATTTTCTACTAGCCTATTTCATAGATAATTAAGTCTATTTTCTAATGGGATAGAAATCAGCTCAAAACACTATCTATGGAGAAAATCATGAATAAAATACCAAAGGTATACCTATACAGGTTCAAAGACAATATTATACTATTTTCACTTCAAATTTTATATTTTCAAGTTCATATGATCAACTAAGTAAAATATATTCAAAATTCAGCATAAAACCAAGTAGTTACCAATACTAAACAATCATCATCTCATCACAAATCCAACTACAAAAACAACACTTCAATAGTAATTAATACAAACACTTAACATGCATTATTAATAATCAGTGATACTAAATCAAATAGGATTATCTTAATACTTAAATATACAAATCATGAACAAATATTAGGAACATGCTAACAATATCTCTAAGCACGCCTACAAGAAGTTTTAAAATGATTTTCTATGTTACCTTAAAAAGAGATTTGAGACCCCAAAGTTTGATTTTAATTCCTTCTTCTACAAGTGAAATCTTAACTCCTCTTCACGTTTCTATTTTCCTTCTCAACATGCAAGAACTCTAAACTTCTTCTCCCACATTGAAACCCTAGCTTTCCTTTTCTTCTTTCTCATAATTTCTCATTTCACTCTCCCTATTGGTCCTATTTTACTCTAAAAGGTTGTTTCTATGATGAGATGATGAAAGGATGGAGCTTGAGAAGGACATGCAATGAAGTTAGTGTGTTCTCTATGTTTTCTTTTCTTCTCTCTTCTTCTCTCTTCTTCTTTCATTTTTTCCCTTTTTTCATGTTTTCTCTCTTCTTTCTTCACTATTTCTATTTCTATTTTCTTTTAATTTGTTTATTGGAAGATTGATAGGTGCACCACTCCTAAGTGGGTTGCACCCTCTATTAAGCCCCCAACAATAATTAATTCTAATAATAACAACAATAGTGACAATAACAAGGACATATTGATAATAGTTTAGACAAAGAGAGTTGGGGTGTTACACTTCTCATGTTGTCATACAAAATCTTTGTAATATATTTCCTTATATTTCTACTTATAAAAACTCAATTTGTAACTCTTCTCATTTTACCAAGCAATGTAAACTTTATTTTCCTATAAGTTATTATTCTACATCTTCTATATTTGAGTTGTTGCATATGAACATTTGGGGTCCCATTGGGATGGAATCTATTCAAGGGCGTGCTTATATTTTGACTATTGTGGATTATTTTTCTAGACATACTTGGTTGTTTTTGATGAAATCTAAAACTGAAACTAGAACTAGTATTCAACATTTTATAAAAATGATTCACAGTCGGTTTTTATGCACTGTTAAAACAATTAGGAGTGACAATTGATTGGAGTTTATGATGCCTGAATTTTATTCCTTTTTAGGCATCATTTATAAAATCTCTTATGTCGAAACCTCACAACAAATTTATGTTGTGGAACGTTAACATAGACACATTTTAAATGTCACAAGAACTTTGGGATTTCATTCCCATTTGCTTAAGTGTTTTTGGGCTTATGGCATATCACATGATTTTATGTCAATTGTTTGCCTACCCAAGTTCTTAAAAATAAAACTCTTGCGTAACCAACTTCAACTTTCCTTAATTTAAAAGTTTTTGGGTGTTTATCATATGCTACTACTTGGTTAAAATAGATCTCAACTTGATCCTCATGCTAGAAAATGTATCTTGTTGGGCTTTAAACATGTCACCAAAAGGTTACTTATTGTATGATTTACTAATGAAAAGTGTTTCTATTTCCAAGAATGTTATTTTTCATTAATCTTGTTTTCCTTATGTTGTTCATGTTTTAAATTCTAGCAATGATCATGTCATACTCAAGATGACTACAATTTTCTCTTTGATGATATCACTCTTCCTATTGCTTCTAATAATATGCATTTATGTACACATGCTAATAACTATGATTTTTATGTCTTTCCATGTTTCTCTATTTCCCTTAATGATGCTCACATTCATTTTGATGATGACACACATTCTTAAAAGATCAACTAGGATTAAGAATTGTCCCTCATACTTAGATGTTTATCAATTCAATGCTTTTGGTTTCTCAACAATCTAGTGGTGTGTGTTATCCTTTCTTCAATTTTTTATCTTATAATAACTTGTCTACTACCGGTAAGCAATACATTTGTTATATTACTTCTATGACTGAGCATGCAAGGAGGCCATAAAAAATCCTTCATGGATATAAATTATGCAATCTGAATTATCAACTTGGCATCATAACAACACATGGATTGTTTCTGATCTACCACAAGGTAAGAAGCCTATAGGTTGTAAGTGGGTATACAAAATTAAATATAAAGTCGACGACACTATCGAAAGGTATAAAGCTCATCCTGTAGCTAAGGATTTTATCCAAATTTAAGGTATTAATTTTTTTATACTTATAGTCCTGTTGTAAAATTAACTATAATTAGATTGTTATTATCCATTACTTCTTCACAAAATTTGTTCTTAAACCAATTAGATGATTATAATCTTTCTCCAAGGCACTTTAGATGGAGAGATTTATATGCTTTTGCCTTTTGGTCTTAACTCTAATTCTAATTCTTCTAATAAGGTTGTAAACTGCTTAAATCAATTTATGGTTTTAATCGATCAAGTAGACAGGGGTATGTAAATTTATCCAATGCATTAACTTCAAATGACTATTGTCTTTCAACCAATGATAGTTCATTGTTTATCAAACATGAAGGATATTTCTTTACTACACTACAGAATTATGTTGATGATTTGATCCTTACAAGTGACGATATGACATAAATTCTCCGTATGAAAGACACCCTTCATAAAAGTTTTCAAAATAAACTTCTTGAACAACTTAAATACTTCCTAGGATTAGAAATATCACGAAGAAAATTTGGCATCCACATATGCCAATGTAAATATATACTAGACATTCTCGCTTCAGCATGCCTCCTAGCCACAAAACTAGTTTCAACACCTTTACAAAAGGGCTTAAAGTTTTCACCTACAAACATAAATTACTTATCTGATCCCAAGCCTTATTGAAGACTAATTTGCAAACTTATCTACCTCACCAACACTCGTTCGGATATCATCTTCGTAGTTCAACAATTAAGTCAATAAACTAACAAACCAACTTCTCAATATTTCACATTAGTTGTTCATGTTATGCTTTATCTTAAGAATTCTCTAGGCAGAGGCATTTTTCTACCTTTTTCTTCCTCATTACAACTTAAAGCATTGTGTGATTCTGATTGGGCAACTTGTTATATAACCAGAAAATCAGTGAGTGGTTATTGTATCTTCTTGGGAGAATCCTTGGTTGGAAGTCTAAAAAGCAACTAGTAGTCTCTCGTTTGTTTTCCGAAGTTGAGTACAAATATATAGCATCCACCATTTGCAAGATTCAATGGTTAACCTTTCTTCTACAAGATTTCCAACTTAATTTTACAAACCCAACCCTAATTTACCGTGATAGCTAATCCGCTAGACACATTGCTGATAACGCTTCATTTCATGAGAGCACAAAACATATTGAGATTGATTGTTACATAGTTAAAAAAAATTATTGCAAAAATTATTTCATCTTTTATCTATTTGTTCTCCAAAACAATTAGCAAACATTTTCACAAAGGCTTTGGATCCTACCCAATTTCGTTCATTTGTTCACAAGTTTGGGTTATTGTATATATATAATCCAACTTGAGGGGGGATATTAGACTAGTTAGATTGCTCTTTACATTGTAACTAATTAATTTAGTTATTGATTGTTATTATGTTATAGGTTATTACTCCTTTTTGGTGTACTTTGTACTCTATAGCATATACTATATATACTCTTATACTTACTCTATCATTGATTAAAGAGAATGAGGTTATACAATTGACTAATAGTACTTTAAAAGAAGGTTTAGAGTTAGAGATACAATATTTTTGCAAATTAGACATATACTTAAAGATGAATATTGTGAAGTATGCATATTGTGTTCCTAAATCTTTGAAGAATCCGAAGTTGTATGAAGAGAAAGTAGTTGGTTAGTTGCAAATTGTCACGTTGTTCAAGTTTTTAAATTGTGATTATGGTCGATATGTCTCTGGTAAATGACAGTAACAACTGACTTTTTTTTCTAGAAAATTGGGATCTTCTAGGAGTCTTATTGTAGAATGGTAGAGGAAGTTTTCATGCTCTATATATATAGTTTGGGATTGGGATATTGGGGTTAGAAAGCTTGGGATTAATTCTAATTCCATGGCAACTGTTGAGAGGGAACTTCTAATAGTAAGCACGTTTGATACATAGCTTTATTTTTAGTAATCATGTGAAATATTTACCAATTTTGATGGTTAATCAATGACTAAGCAAACCTAATTGGACACATGTAGTTCTCATACCACAATTTTTTTTAGACCTTTTATTTAGAGATGTGAATCAATCGAGTTCAAAACAAAGTAATTTTGATTTTTTCACGCATAAAATTAAAAATCCATTTCATTCAACTTAAAATTAAAAATCTTGTATGGAACAAAAAAATTTAAAATTACAAAGTCATCATTGTAGAAAACTGGTATCTCAACTTTATTGACATTAACAATCATCTACAACATCTAAATAAATATATTAATAAAAAAAGAAAGAAAAAAAAATAAGCTAGATCCCTAAATATATTAATAAAATCTATTGTTCGTACAATTCAACCTATTATGAAATAAATCCTCCACAAGTGAAGAATACTATTCCACTAATGAAAAATACTTAACTCTTCATCTTAAGAGACTAAATTAAAAGGAGAAATAAAAACCATAACAACTAATGAAAAATATGTAATTCTTCATCTTAAAAGACTAAATTAGAAGAAATGAAAACCATAACAACTTGAGAATCTAACAAAATGAGCCGTTTAGTTTAAGATTCTTTTTAAAATATTTTGATTTTATATTTTAAAAAAATGATTATGAGAGTTTACTTAAAAATAATAGAATTTTTTTTAAATATATTTGTTATCGATTCAAAAATAATAATTGTGACATTTAATAACTTTTGACAAGATAATAATCACAATTTTTTTTTAAATATACATATTTCAAATACAATTTTTACAAACTCTCAAAATAGTATTTTATTTTAATCATTTCTTAAAATTTCATCACCCAAAAGATAAACTATTTGAACCTTTATTTTTTTAAACCTAGTGTAAAAATAAAAATATTATAAAAATCACAAACAATAATAAATAAAACAATTCAATAAACACAATAGAGTTAATTACATATAGTCACAAATTAAAAAAAAAAAATTGAACTGAACAAGAAGGGGCCGCGCGAACGCTGACCCCCACTCCAACAAATTATGATGTAGGCTGTTCCACTTGAGAACACCTTATGGAGGCACCCCTCCAAAGTGCAATGGAGGTCACCAACATAGGCCATGAAACTTCTTGATCATCCATTGACCCCATCCAGGTAAGTATGTTTCTTTGTGTCACTTATTTTTGTTTTATAACTAAAGCCTTTTCTTCTTTTGCCAAAACTATCGATGTGGGACCTTTGACAGTGTCATTCACTCGTTTTTACAACTTAAAGCATTGTGTGATTCTAATTGGGCAACTTGTTATATCACCAGAATTTTGATGGTAGTTAGTTAGTTGCAATTGTCATGTTGTTCAAGATTTTAAATTGTGATTATGGTCGATATGTCTCTGATAAATGACAGTAACAACTGTTTTTTTTTCTTCTAGAAAGTTGGGATCTTCTAGCAGTCTTATTGTAGAATTGTAAAGGAAGTTTTTATGCTCTATATATATAGTTTGGGATTGGGATATTGGGGTTAGATAGTTTGGGATTAATTCTAATTCCAATGGCAACTGTTGAGAGGGAACTTCTAATACATAGCTTTATTTTTAGTAATCATGTGAAATATTCACCAATTTTGATGGTTAATCAATGACTAAGCAAACCTAGTTGGACACATGTAGTTCTCATACCACAATTTTTTTTAGACCTTTTATTTAGAGATGTGAATCAATCGAGTTCAAAACAAAGTAATTTTGATTTTTTCACATATAAAATTAAAAATCCAATTCATTCAACTTAAAATTAAAAATCTTGTATGGAAAAAAAAATTAAAACAACGAAGTCATCATTGTAGAAAACTGACATCTCAATTATATTGACACTAACAATCATCTACAACATCCAAATAAATATATTAATAAAAAGAGGGGAGAAAACATAAGCTAGATCCCTAAATATATTAATAAAATATATCGTTCGTACAATTCAACTTATTATGAAAAAAATCATCCACAAGTGAAGAATACTATTCCACTGATGAAAAATACTTAACTCTTCTTCTTAAGAGACTAAATTAAAAGGAGAAGTAAAACTCATAACAACTAATGAAAAATACGTAATTCTTCATCTTAAAAGACTCAATTAGAAGAAATGAAAACCATAACAACTTGAGAATCTAACAAAATGAGCCGTTTAGTTTAAGATTTTTTTAAAAATATTTTGATTTTATATTTTAAAAAGATGATTATGAGAATTTACTTAAAAATAGTAGAATTTTTTAAGATATATTTATTATCGATTAAAAAATAATAATTGTGACATTCAATAACTTAACAAGATAATAATCACAATTTTTAAAAAATATATATATATTTCAAATATAATTTTTACAAACTCTCAAAATAACATTTTATTTTAATCATTTTTTAAAATTTCATCACTCAAAAAATAAACTATTTGAACCTTTATTTTTCAAAACTAGTGTAACAAAAAAGTATTATAAAAATCACAAACAACAATAAATAAAATAATTCAATAGCCATGAGTTAATTAAATTTAGTCACAAATTTAAAAAAAAATTGAACTAAATAGGAAGGGGCCGCGCGAACGCTGGCCCCCACTGCAACAAATTATGATGTAGGCTGTTCTACTTGAGAACACCTTATGCAGACACCCTTCCAAAGTGCAATGGAGGTCACCAACATAGGCCATGAACCTTCTTGACCATCCATTGACCCCATCCAGGTAAGTATGTATCTCAGTGTCACTTATTGTTGTTTTATAACTAAAGCCTTTTCTTCTTTTGCCAAAACTATCGATGTGGGACCTTTGCTAGTGTCATTCACTCGTTTTTCCACGGCAACTTCAATAATATAAATCACATCAAATTTACTCAATTTAATGGCTTGCATCATAGATGGTACCACCAACATTTTATTTTGTTCATATATCATTCGATGAGAAAAGAAGCCATAGCATTCTTCGCACATTGATCGATAAGAACTGGAGAAACCATTTTTTGGTATTAGTTAATTAGAATGAAGAAAGATCTTGATAGCAACAAAAATACAAGGGTATAATATAATCTCACACAATTAAGCATATACCAATTTGCTTAGAAAAATGCAGGTTGCATGCAAGTATTTCTCCTGCTGCAGGCACACATTGTGAAGTTGAGAAAAACAGATAAAATATTCAGTGCAAGAAACAAGGAAATGTATGATCAACAAGACTACTTCTTAATTCTTATACATCTGGTACAAATCAATGAGACATTAACTTAAATATCATAGACACATTCCATTGGTTTAGTTTTTAATCTATATAGAGCCTAACTGTAACTGCCCATGCTTTTAAAAGTAGTTACGAATTATAATTCAGTTAATATTATACCTTTTAGTCCTAGAGTTGTTTTAGTGAATATTAGGCAAAACTATATCAGAGGCCTTTAACTTAATTTGAAGTTTCACACAAGTCCTTTATATTTTTTTCGTGTCAAATTAGTCCCCTATCTTTAAAAAAAGTGTATATTTTTAGTCCACTTATGTTATAAATTTGTGTACAAAGAATGTTTCACCACTCGATACTAAAATTAGATCCTTGTTGACTAAAACGACGTCACAATCTTAGATAAAAACTAAAACATATCATGTTAATTTTGATAGCTTAAATATTGTAACTATCATTACGAAATAATTGCAATGCTATCTTGATGTAGTGAATATGTAATTTACATTTTTGAATGGTCAAACAGGCTTTTGGAAACAACGGATGTATATGAGTGACCCGACAACTCGATCACCCAATCCAATCCAACTCAATTTTTACATGTAATCGGTCACTTTCGAGTCCAACCGGACCTAACATTTTGAAACTCGCTTATATTTGGTTCGGGTAATGAGTTCAACTATTTGAACCCGTCAACCCATAGACCTGTCCCGATAACTAATTGTTTTTTTTTTTTTTTTTTTTAATTTTGTTTGGCAACCCAGTCACCAATTGGGGTTCATTACTCTTCTTCAAATTTCAGTCGCCGCCATTCATCTTCCTTTTCTTTTGTTCCATATATATGTTCTTCTAATTTGTGAAAGAGACAGATTAAATATAATTTCTTTTGGCCTTGTAATCTGTCGTATATGCGTACTCATAAAGTTCGTATCTAATTTTTAAATTGTCTCTTTAAAAAGAGCAATCTAATTTTTTAGTTACGTAATATTTATTTAAATGTTATATTTTGTTACAGGTTTGCATAGTAGTGAAGGTATGAACTGAAAGTTTACGCTTATTGTTGAAGAATTAACGAAAATCATATTGATTCTCTTTTATTTTATATATTATTCTATTTATTTTTATTTTATGATTATGTCATTCTTACTCAGTATTATTATTGTAATTTTTTTCCTTCTATAAACAGAGTTTAGGACTGTAGTAATAAAATATGAAGGTATTTTTCTTTTTACTTTCTTCATGGTATCAAGAGTTCTTGTTTAAGGTTCTGTAAAGCTTTTCATAACCCAGTCGGATTTGGGGCTCCAAAACTAAAACGGTTGAACATCCAACCTTGTGGTTAATAGCCACACGCTCTAAGGTACCTGTTTTTTATCTACCTAATGGAACACAATACCCCATGGAAGCCAACCCTTATGGGTAGTAGCGGCGGCGGCAACGACGATGGTTTGGGTGAAAAATCAAAAGTAGTCAACAACTTCGGCAATATTGGTTTAGGCAGTGGCGGCGGCCCAGACGACAGTGGCCGCAGTTTAGGCGACAGTGGCGACAACCCAATAAATAGTGACGGCTGGAATGCTTTATCTAACAATGGTTTTTCCAATTTTTTTGGCCATGAGGGGATTTCTAATGCCGTCAAGGTTGAAATCCAGAAATTCAATGGAAAAAATTATGTCGAATGGTCCCAAACCGCAAGATTGATACTAGACGAAAATGGAAAATATGATTTCCTCATAGAAGAGGTGCAAATGTCTACCACAACTGATCTGAATAACAGGTTTTGGAAATTTGAGAACTCTGTTATTATTGCTTGGCTGCTTGGTAATATGGAATCAGCGATTAGAAAATCTTTTATGTTTTTGTCTACTGCAAAGGAAGTTTGGGAGGCTGTCAAAGAAACATATTATGATATTCATAATTCTTCTAAAAAATTCGATCTCAAATCACGATTGTGGCATGCCAAACAAGGAGATAGAGATGTCACTACCTATTATAATGATTTGATGACATTATGGAAAGAATTGGATCTCTGCTATGATGATCATTGGAAGTGTTGTGAGGACAGTGTTTTTTTCTTAAGAGACATGAGAATGGCCGAGTATTCATGTTCTTGGTTGGGCTTAATAAGCAGCTTGATAAAATCCAAGGCAGAATATTGGGAAAGATTCCAGTACCATCACTTCGGAAAGCGTTCTCAGAAGTTAGAAGAGAAGAGACGAGACAAGGTGTTATGATGCGAAAGTCACCTTCTCTTGTTGAGGTTGAAAGCTCTGCCCTAGTCACTAAGAATGAAGACAGAAAGAGAGATGTAAAGAAACCATTGTGTGAACATTGCAAACGTCCATGACACGCATGTGATACCTGTTGGAAGAAAAAAGGAGGAAATGAAGGTCATGCCCTCCAAGTTGGTACCTCTGATCAAGAGAAGCATTCTCCTTCAAGCTAATCTCCTTTCACCAAGGAACAATTAGATCAATTGAAAAAACTCCTTGAGTCTCAAACTCCTTCTTGCTCTATAGCTCATAGAGTTTATTTTCCTAATACTGCTCTACTTAGTGTCACTCCAATCATACTTTGATTATTGATTATGGTGCTACTAATCATATGATTGGGGAGTCGAGTCTATTTTCTTCTTATATTCCTTGTGCAGGTAACCACAAAATTAAAATTGCAGATGGCTCTCTTTCAACCATTATAGGGAAAGGTTTTGTTATTCTGTCACTTGTGTTAACCTTAAAACAATTTATCATGTAATCTGTTATCCATTACTAAATTAACAAAGGATATAAATTGTTAAGCTAACTTCTTTCATTCTCATTGCACTTTTAAGGATTTGAGCACATGGACGAAAATACACTATTGGATATTCTGCCTATGTTTTGAGAAATTTAATCACTTGGAGAAGTAAGAAACAAGGGGTTGTTGCTCGAAGCGGTGCAAAAGTCGTAATCATAGAAATGCTCAAGGAATCTATGAACTTTATTGGATTTGTAAACTCTTGGACGAACTAAAATTGAAAGTTGACTCACTCTTAAAAATGTTATGTGATAGCAAAACAACAATAAGTATAGCTCACAACCGTGTACAACACGATAGGACCAAACACATTGATATTGACCGCTGTTTCATATAAAAAAAAAAATTGATGTTGGAATTATATGTCTGCCATTTGTGATTTCCAATCAGCAAACTGTTGATATCTTGACAAAAAATTTGGCAAGACCAAATTTTGAGCGACTTATAACCAAGTTGGGCATGACATATATCTATGCACCAACTTGAGAGGGAGTGTTGAAGAATCAAGAAAAATCATATTTGATTCTATTTTATTTAATATATTATGTTTATTTTATGATTATGTCATTATTACTCAGTATTACTATTGTAATTTTTTCTCCTATATAAATAGCTTAGGCCTGTAGTTAGGGATGGTGATAAAATCATTGGGCCTAAGACTAGTGAAAGGCCCAAATCTGCAGTGTGGAGAATGTATGTCCACAAGAGTAAAAAAGAGAATAAGCAGTCTATTAATGATAAGGCAGAAAAACTCATTGAATTCTAGGGATTTCAAATACACATATGGCAATATATTAAGGAGGGTAGTGGAGTATTGCTCATGAATAATTATTATTATCAATGAATTAGGAGATACTATTTTCTCTAGAGGAGCTTTGCTCTGGGCTATACATTGTATCAAAGTTTTCCTTTATTCCATAAATTAATAAATTCCCATTTCATCTATCATTTTATTGTTCACATATTCCTATTTTTTTGTGACTCTATCATTGGTCCGACCTGCCGGATCTTCGAGAAGTACCAGTAATTTTTTGTACGTTGTACATGCCACCGAAGATGTCAGATCGAATAGAAGCAGTTGAAGCAAGACTCTCAGCGGTGGAAGACTCTATTCGCTAGGAGTTGAGGGAATTTTGCGAAATTAAGATGAGCGGGTTCACGAGGTTGCTAGAGCAACAACCAATTTGAATGGGGAACAATATGCACATTATGAGGATTAGTGACAGAGTATAAAATGGTAGTGAATAAAGTTGAGTTACCATCATTTGATGGTGACCATCCTGTGGCCTGGATCACGCGAGTTGAAACTTATTTTGAAGTTCAAGGAAAGTTGGAGGAGGTGAATGTCAGATTGGCGAAGCTAAGCATGGAGGGAGCAACAATTCACTAGTTTAACTTGTTGTTTGAGATAGAGGACGATTTGAATTGGGCGGAGTTGAAACGAGCGTTAATTGAAAGGTATGGTGGAAGACAAAGTGATAATCCCTTTGAAGACATGAAAGATTTGCAACAAATGGGAACAGATGATGAATACATTACCACATTCGAATATTTTTTGTCACAAGTAGCAAGACTATCGGAGGAGCAGTACCATGGGTACTTCATGGAAGGACTCAAGAAACACATTCTCTTGAAGGTGCGTACGTTGAATCCACAAACCAGATTGCAAGCAATGAAGATTGCCCGTGATGTCGAAACATAATTACGTGGGTCTCTGATTTCAATAGGTGGTAGTGTGGGTGGCCTTCGCAGTTGGAAGGGAAGTGGGCCAAGTGGATCGGGGCCCAACGGAAAGAAAGGATCTGGATTTCATTATAACCCATGTTTGACCCGATCAGGAAGTGGGTTTAATAATAACTTAATCGGGTCAGTGCACAGCAAAACCGGTTCGACTCAATCTGCCTCAAATGCAAACTCGAATGTTTCTCATAATACATCGAGATCTAGAAACGATGAGGGGAGAAGAGTCAGCGACGAGCGCAACCGTGGCCTCAAGCATCTGTCGTATTTGGAACTGATGGAACGCCAGACATGAGGGTTTGCGTTTTCGTTGTGTGGAAAAATACCACCCTCTTCACTAGTGTGCTGAAAAACAGCTCTGATTGGTGATTTTGGGAGATGACGAGACGATTAACGAAGAAGGTGATGTGATTGCCATAGAAGCTATGGAGGATGAGGATGAAGTTCTTGATTGCAATTCCATGAGATTGTTTGATATGATTGAAGCAAAGAAAAAATTAGATAAAACGTCTCCAACTACTTTGCGCCTCAAGGGAAGTCTAAAGGGGGTTTCCATCGTGCTTTTAATCGATAGTGGCACCAGTCCCAATTTCGTTTCACCCCGTGTTGCTACTGCGTTGGGGTTAACAGTGGAACAAGGAAGGTCGGTCGGATTAAGATTGGGAGACGGCCACCATGTGTCCATTAAAGGGAGGTGTAGAAAATTGCAAGTACAATTAGATGATTTCATCACTAATGTTGATGCTTTTGTTTTGGAATTGGGTGATTTGGATATGATTTTGGAGGTGGCTTGGTTGCAAAGATTTGGGAAGGTGACCTTTGATTGGGAGAAAATGACCATCAATTATCAATGGGAAGGAAAAATGGTGGAACTACATGGTCAATTCTTTACCACAAAAGACTTGGCTAATTCTAAGGCACTTCAAGTGCAAACTGAAACACTGTATAGTTTGTTGGAAGAATAATTGGGTCAGACTTCAAATGAAGAATTACAGGAGCTAACTCAAGACCAACAACAAGAGCTTTAAGACATATTGGAGAATTTTAAGGGAGTTTTTGAAGAGAATATTGGGTTGCCTCCTGAACAAGATATAACTCATGCAATGGAATTGAAGAAAGATACAAGTCATGTGACTGTTAAGCCATATCGTTATCCTCACTACCATAAGGAAGAGATCGAAAAACAAGTTCAGAGCATGCTGACCCAAGGTATAATTCGAAACAGCTCTAGCGCATTTTCTAGTCCTGTCATTTTAGTTAAAAAGAAAGATGGGTCATGGAGGATGTGTGTTGATTATAAAGAATTGAATAAGGTTACAATGCCAGATAAGTATCCAACTCATGTAGTCGACGAATTATTGGATGAACTACATGGAACGAAATTTTTCTCAAAACTTGATTTGAAATATGGGTATCACCAAATAAGGGTGAAAGAAGGGGATGCGCATAAGACATCATTTCGAACTCATGAAGGGCATTATGAGTTTCTAGTGATGCCATTTGTGTTGACGAACACACCAGCCACTTTCCAATTCACCGTGAATCAGATTTTTAAACCACACCTCCATAAGTTTGTCTTAGTATTTCTTGATGATATCCTAGTATATAGTAAGGGATGGGAAGAACACTTAGCACATTTACATCAAGTGATTGACATTTTACAATACCACTATTTTGTCGTTAATAAAAAAAATTAATTTTTCTAGTAGGAAAGCGAAATAACTAACAAAGAAGGAAGGATTTCATTGGGGTACAGAAGAGTTGAAGGCCTTTGAGAATCTTAAAAGAGTTATGGGGCAAGCCCCAGTTTTAACACTACCATATTTTTCACAACATTTTGAGATTGAATGTGATGTATCCGGAAGAGGAATAAGTGCAGTTTTAATGCAGAAAAAAAAGCGTATAGCCTACTTCAGCAAAGCGTTGTCCAAGAATAATTTAAGCAACTCTGTATATGAGAAAGAATTGATGGTGGTTGTGTTGGCAGTTCATCATTGGCGTCCGTATATGTTGGGAAGAAGATTTGTGGTGTACTCCGATCAAAAGAGTTTACGACGCTTGCTCGAACAACGCATCATTACGGCTGATCAGCAGAATTGGATAGCAAAATTATTGGACAATCACTTCGAATGGTATACAAGTCAGGTCCAGATAAGGGATAACTTCTTTTCCCATATGTATGCAAGAGCAACAAATTCAACATAAAGTTCTGAATGATCCCCAATTGCATAAGGTGATAACAGAGCTACAACAAGACCCTGCATCCCGACCAGATTTTCAATTAATCAAATGGAGACTTTTCTACTGTAGCAGACTGGTGTTATCCTCAAATTCTGGTTGTATACCTTTATTGTTGAAAGAATTTCACTCATCTCCAACTGGTGGACACTCAGGTTTTCTACGCATGTATCGAAGGATGTCAGGAAATCTTTATTGGGTAGGCATAAGAAAGTCAGTTATGGAATGTGTGCAAAGTTGCAACGTGTGTCAATGTCAAAAGTACGTTGCGTCCTCTCCTATGGGTTTGTTACAGCCCCTCTCAATTCTGGAGAAAATTTGGGATGATATTTCGATGGATTTTATCACTAGTCTCCCAAAATCAAAGGGGTTTGAAACAATTTTTGTAGTGGTGGATAGATTATCCAAGTATGGACATTTTATTCCCTTAAAACATCCATATACTGCGAGGAAGGTGGCTGAAATCTTTATTAAAGAGGTGGTGCGTCTTCATGGGGTGCCACAATCCATTGCTAGTGATCATGATCCATTGCTTGTGAGTCTATTTTGAAAAGAGTTGTTTCACTTACAAGGAACAATGTTGAGTATGAGTTCGCCATATCCGGAGATGGATGGACAAACGGAGGTGGTGGATCGGTGCTTAGAAGCATATCTTAGTTGTTTTGCATCGGAGCAACCGAAGGAGTGGTCGGAATGGATTCATTGGGCTGCATTATGGTATAACACCACATTCCATGTGTCTACAGGAAGTACACCGTTTGAGGTAGTGTATGGAAGAAAACCACCCATTGTGGTTAGATATTTACACCGTTTGAGAAACGAAAGTAGAAGCGGTAGTAGCTACACCGTTTGTGAAACGAAAGTAGAAGCGGTAGTAGCTGAATTGGTTGATCGTGATGACGCCTTACGTCAACTTAAGTATCATTTGAATAGGGCCCAAGAACAGATTAAGAGTGTAAGACCCATAATTTTAAAGTACACTTTATGTATTTTATATGTTTTGGATTTTGGCTCGGAGGCTTTTTAGCCAAAGTTAATAATATTATGGAGGTTATAGGATCAAAAAGTTATTTTGACACCGTTTAGAATTACTCGTCGAAAAATAAATTTAAATTAAGTGCGGTAAATCCTTTACGGAGAATTTAATGCGTTACGGGTGAAATGGTAATTTAACAAATATCTAGATATTTTGAGATATTTGTTAAGTTATATTTAATATATATATATATATACTTGGAGAGAATAGAAAGAAAGGAAATTAGAAGGAAGGAAAAGGAAAAGAAAAGGTTATATAAAGGAAAGAAGGAAATAGAAAGGAAGGAAAAACAAAGAAAGGAAAAAGGAAGGAAAGAAAATTCAGAATTCCATCTTCTTCCTCCCTACGCGTGACCCCCCATTTTCCCTTCTCCTCCATTTTCGTCTTTCGTTGCTTTCTTTCTTCAAGACTAGTAACCCAAGGTTGGGTGAGTGTTAGAACAAGGATTTCGCAACTCCACTCTTCCTCTTTGATTCGAAAACGAAGAAAAACGGTATTTGAGATTCAAACACAAACCCCTCCGTTTCTTCTAGATCCAAGCTTCATTTCGCGAAGAGTTAGAAGGGAAAGTTGCTCACTACCACGCCACGGTGCTAGGGGACCAATTTGGAGGCGACGTTGCGAGCGGAGATTTTTACCGGATTTGCTCGCGGTACCAGAAACGCACGTTAGAGTTAACGCGAAGGTAAGGGCTCCTTCCAAACTTTTAGTTTGCATCTAGGGCCTTATATGTGGTTGTGTGGAAACGAATTTTGTTAGGATTGGAGTATTATTTTGGGAAAAATGAATTTACCTCACGTATGTAAGATTTTGAGTAAATGAAACTTGTGTGTTTTGAGTAGTGGATTGTGTCGATTTGTGTTCGTTGTTTTTGACATGCTCTTAATTGATATTGATGAAATTTGATATGTGTATGGTTGGATCTTGTGAATAAATGAATTGATGTGTTTTGATGTGAGAATTTGTTTGAGTTGTGTTGTGTGGAATTTGAAAACCATTAAGTTAAACGAGGATTAAGAATGGGGAATCTCTTAATGTCTTGGTTACTTAATATTTGTTTTGAAAAT
>NC_021164.2:3256423-3308815 GCF_000331145.2 Cicer arietinum
GCCCTCAGATGAGAGTAAGGACGATCCTACCGGTTCGTACCCTACGGACGAGAATGGAGATGGGAACGCTTGACTGCAGCTACGTTAGGAGGATCTCACGGGGCGCGTGGAGATCACTCAGGGTGTTTAGTTGTTTTGTAAAATGATCAGTCTAGGTTGACACAGAGGGAACAGATGTCTTTCCTTTGGGTTGTGTTTACATTTAATCTGGAAGACTGTACTACTCTTGTTATGTAAATATTTTGAATTCATGGATTGAGAACTTTTTCCGCTGCTTGAAAATTATAATGACTTAATTACTTATCCAAAGGTGTTACCTTGTTTATTTCTCTGTTTTATTTTAATTTCTTTTGAAAAAAAAATATACCCTCGCTTTGAAAAATGGGGTGTTACAAAGAGGTATGCGATGTATCCGGAAGAGGAATAAGTGCAGTTTTAATGCAGAAAAAAAAGCGTATAGCCTACTTCAGCAAAGCGTTGTCCAAGAATAATTTAAGCAACTCTGTATATGAGAAAGAATTGATGGTGGTTGTGTTGGCATTTCATCATTGGCGTCCGTATATGTTGGGAAGAAGATTTGTGGTGTACTCCGATCAAAAGAGTTTACGACGCTTGCTCGAACAACGCATCATTACGGCTGATCAGCAGAATTGGATAGCAAAATTATTGGACAATCACTTCGAATGGTATACAAGTCAGGTCCAGATAAGGGATAACTTCTTTTCCCATATGTATGCAAGAGCAACAAATTCAACATAAAGTTATGAATGATCCCCAATTGCATAAGGTGATAACAGATCTACAACAGGACCCTGCATCCCGACCAGATTTTCAATTAATCAAATGGAGACTTTTCTACTGTAGCAGACTGGTGTTATCCTCAAATTCTGGTTGTATACCTTTATTGTTGAAAGAATTTCACTCATCTCCAACTGGTGGCCACTCAGGTTTTCTACGCATGTATCGAAGGATGTCAGGAAATCTTTATTGGGTAGGCATAAGAAAGTCAGTTATACACCGTTTGAGGTAGTGTATGGAAGAAAACCACCCATTGTGGTTAGATATTTACACCGTTTGAGAAACGAAAGTAGAAGCGGTAGTAGCTACACCGTTTGAGAAACGAAAGTAGAAGCGGTAGTAGCTACACCGTTTGAGAAACGAAAGTAGAAGCGGTAGTAGCTACACCGTTTGAGAAACGAAAGTAGAAGCGGTAGTAGCTACACCGTTTGAGAAACGAAAGTAGAAGCGGTAGTAGCTACACCGTTTGAGAAACGAAAGTAGAAGCGGTAGTAGCTGAATTGGTTGATCGTGATGAGGCCTTACGTCAACTTAAGTATCATTTGAATAGGGCCCAAGAACAGATGAAGAGGTATGCGATGTATCCGGAAGAGGAATAAGTGCAGTTTTAATGCAAAAAAAAAAGCGTATAGCCTACTTCAGCAAAGCGTTGTCCAAGAATAGTTTAAGCAACTCTGTATATGAGAAAGAATTGATGGTGGTTGTGTTGGCATTTCATCATTGGCGTCCGTATATGTTGGGAAGAGGATTTATGGTGTACTCCGATCAAAAGAGTTTACGACGCTTGCTCGAACAACGCATCATTACGGCTGATCAGCAGAATTGGATAGCAAAATTATTGGACAATCACTTCGAATGGTATACAAGTCAGGTCCAGATAAAGGATAACTTCTTTTCCCATATGTATGCAAGAGCAACAAATTCAACATAAAGTTCTGAATGATCCCCAATTGCATAAGGTGATAACAGAGCTACAACAAGACCCTGCATCCCGACCAGATTTTCAATTAATCAAATGGAGACTTTTCTACTGTAGCAGACTGGTGTTATCCTCAAATTCTGGTTGTATACCTTTATTGTTGAAAGAATTTCACTCATCTCCAACTGCGTTATCAGTGCTAAGTGTTAGGATTTGAGATTATGTATGAATGTGATTGAGTTAGTTATGAATTTTTGGAAAAATGATGAGGGAAATCGATTTCCCAATCGATTGGATGAGTTGCAGGAAGTTCACCATTTTGACCTAATCGATTTGCCAATCGATTGTATAAATATGTCTTTCAAAATCTTTTAAGAAATCGATTTGGAAATCGATTGGCAGAGAGGCAGGAACTCAGCAAAACTGCCGAAATCGATTTGGAAATCGATTTGGCAACCCAGGGACTCATCAGAACTGACAAAATCGACTTAGAAATCGATTTGGTCATGCAGAAACTCAGCAGAACTGACCAAATCGATTTGGCAATCGATTGGCTCAGCAAAAGTCCTTATTTTGAGTTAGATAATCGATTTCTCAATTGATTTATCAATGCTTTGGTCAGTTATGTATTACTTGATGGTTTGAGAACTTCATTTTGAGTTCATTGTTAATTGGCAAGCATTATATGAACTTTTAGCATATGGAAAATCCTTTTAAGGTGCATGCTTAGTTGAAAGGTTATTTTGTGCATTTAAAACTTAAATGTTATGTGTTATCTGTTATTTTCGGTTGGTGACCCTTTACAATTATTGTGGAAATCTGGGCTTTGCCCTCAGATGAGAGTCAGGACGATCCTACCGGTTCGTACCCTACGGACGGGAATGGAGATGGGAACGCTTGACTGCAGCTACGTTAGGAGGATCTCACGGGGCGCGTGGAGATCACTCAGGGTGTTTAGTTGTTTTGTAAAATGATCAGACTAGGTTGACACAGAGGGAACGGATGTCTTTCCTTTGGGTTGCGTTTACTTTTAAACTGAAAGACTGTACTACTTTTGTTATGTAAATATTTTGAATTCATGGATTGAGAACTTTTTCCGCTGCTTGAAAATTATAATGACTTAATTACTTATCCAAAGGTGTTACCTTGTTTATTTCTCTGTTTTATTTTAATTTCTTTTGAAAAAAAAATATACCCTCGCTTTGAAAAATGGGGTGTTACAAAGAGGTATGCGATGTATCCGGAAGAGGAATAAGTGCAGTTTTAATGCAGAAAAAAAAGCGTATAGCCTACTTCAGCAAAGCGTTGTCCAAGAATAATTTAAGCAACTCTGTATATGAGAAAGAATTGATGGTGGTTGTGTTGGCATTTCATATTGGCGTCCGTATATGTTGGGAAGAAGATTTGTGGTGTACTCCGATCAAAAGAGTTTACGACGCTTGCTCGAACAACGCATCATTACGGCTGATCAGCAGAATTAGATAGCAAAATTATTGGACAATCACTTCGAATGGTATACAAGTCAGGTCCAGATAAGGGATAACTTCTTTTCCCATATGTATGCAAGAGCAACAAATTCAACATAAAGTTATGAATGATCCCCGATTGCATAAGGTGATAACAGAGCTACAACAGGACCCTGCATCCCGACCAGATTTTCAATTAATCAAATGGAGACTTTTCTACTGTAGCAGACTGGTGTTATCCTCAAATTCTGGTTGTATACCTTTATTGTTGAAAGAATTTCACTCATCTCCAACTGGTGGCCACTCAGGTTTTCTACGCATGTATCGAAGGATGTCAGGAAATCTTTATTGGGTAGGCATAAGAAAGTCAGTTATGGAATGTGTGCAAAGTTGCAACGTGTGTCAATGTCAAAAGTACGTTGCTTCCTCTCCTATGGGTTTGTTACAGCCCCTCTCAATTCTGGAGAAAATTTGGGATGATATTTCGATGGATTTTATCACTAGTCTCCCAAAATCAAAGGGGTTTGAAACAATTTTTGTAGTGGTGGATAGATTATCCAAGTATGGACATTTTATTCCCTTAAAACATCCATATACTGCGAGGAAGGTGGCTGAAATCTTTATTAAAGAGGTGGTGCGTCTTCATGGGGTGCCACAATCCATTGCTAGTGATCGTGATCCATTGCTTGTGAGTCTATTTTGGAAATAGTTGTTTCACTTACAAGGAACAATGTTGAGTATGAGTTCGTCATATCATCCGGAGATGGATGGACAAATGGAGGTGGTGGATCGGTGCTTAGAAGCATATCTTAGTTGTTTTGCATCGGAGCAACCGAAGGAGTGGTCAGAATGGATTCATTGGGCTGCATTATGGTATAACACCACATTCCATGTGTCTACAGGAACTACACCGTTTGAGGTAGTGTATGGAAGAAAACCACCCATTGTGGTTAGATATTTACACCGTTTGAGAAACGAAAGTAGAAGCGGTAGTAGCTACACCGTTTGAGAAACGAAAGTAGAAGCGGTAGTAGCTGAATTGGTTGATCGTGATGAGGCCTTACATCAACTTAAGTATCATTTGAATAGGGCCCAAGAACAGATGAAGAGGTATGCGGGCAAGAAAAGAAAAGCATATTTATTTAAAGTGGGTGAATGGGTATTTTTGAAGCTTCGGCCCCATAGACAGCAAATGATGACTAGAAGGATTAATCAAAAACTGGTTCCGCGGTAATTTGGACCATTTCCGATCCTAAAGAAAATAGGGGCAGTATCCTATAAGTTGAAGTTGCCTGAAGGAAGTAGAGTGCATGCAATATTTCACATTTCACAACTCAAGAAAGCTATTGAAGACTATTCAGCTGAACCTCAACTACCAGACGAGTTAGAAATGGAAGCAGAAGAGGGGGAAGAACCAGAAGATTTGTTGGCTGCAAGATCAGTGATGAAAGAAGGACAGTTGGCACGATAATGGCTGGTGTGTTGGAAAGGAAGAGTTGTAGAAGACACAACTTGGGAGGATGCATTATTACTAAAAAGTCAATTTCCATCTCTCAGCCTTGAGGACAAGGCTGCAGTTTCTGATGGTGGTAATTATAGAATTATTTGGCCTAAGACTAGTGAAAGGACCAAATCTGCAGTGTGGAGAACGTATGTCCGCAAGGGTAAAAAAGAGAATAAATATTCTATTAATGACAAGGCAGAAAAACTCATTGAATTCTAGGGATTTCAGTTACACATAGGGGAATAAATTAAGGAGGGTAGAGGAGTATTGCTCATGAATAATTATTATTATCATTGAATTAGGAGATACTATTTTCTCTGGAGGAGCTATGCTCTGGGCTATACACTATATCAGAATTTTCCTTTCTTCCATAAGTCAATAAATTCTCATTTCATCTATCATCTTACTTTTCACAGATTCCTATTTTTCTGTGACTCTATCATATGAGAATAAGCTAGGTCTTCCGTCAAGGGCCTATGGAATGGCCTACTTATGGTTTGGCCTGACGTGATCTATTTAATAAAAAGGCTAGGCTCAAGCTATTTTTAAAGCCTATTTATTTAAATAGGTCAGACTCAGGCTTATAAAAAAGCCTATTAGACCTGACAGACCGGCCTATATATATTTTATTATTTATTAATGTTATTTTTTATTATTATATTAATAATATTATTTCCTATTTTAAATTATATCAATTAGGTAATGTTATTCCATATTCGGTAGAGATTCCATATTTGGTAGTCGTTTAATTAATCAATCACTCGTTCATATTTGTTTGAGAGATAATAATAGGTGCGTTTATTTCAGAAAAAAAAAAAAAATCTATTCTTTGAAATTTAAAATTATTTTTTATGGTTTAAATGATGTTTGTTTTAGATTTTTTAAAAATTATTTTTTATTTAATATATATAGATATGTATATTGATATTGTTATATGGAGAACTTCACATGGCATAGGGAGAGCATTTAAATGTTTTAATGTGAATAATTCTTTTAAATAGGCTCTCAGATCAAGCCAGACTTTTAAAAAGGACAGGTCAGACAAAAAAAAACATATAATAGGCCATAGGCCAGGCTAAGGCCTAAAAAATTAATCGTAGGCCAGGCTCAGGTCTTTCAAAGCCTAGCCTGGTCTGACTTTTTCCCACCCCTACCTGTAGTAGTAAAATATGAAAGTAATTTGCCTTTTACTTTCTTCACTTATAAGAAAAAAGTTTTTTATAGTAAGTACTCTAAAAAAGTTTTTAAATTCATGATAAAAAAAAAAAGTTAAATACTATTTATGAACAAAAATGATGCTTATGCAAAAGCTTATGATGAATTTAGTTTAAATTTTTTACATTTAAATCTACTAAAAACTTTTTTTTATTATTTTATTTAAAAATAGTAGGTACTAAAAATCAACAAATGATTAGTACTCTTTTTATTTTGTTTGTTTATAAGAGACGTTTGAGTTATAATTTGTTAAATAAAAATTGATACATATCAAATGACCCTTCGCCCTTGTTCAAACCATTCATAAGTTATATTTTGGACCATTTCCGATCCTAAAGAAAATAGGGGCAGTATCCTATAAGTTGAAGTTGCCTGAAGGAAGTAGAGTGCATGCAATATTTCACATTTCACAACTCAAGAAAGCTATTGAAGACTATTCAGCTGAACCTCAACTACCAGACGAGTTAGAAATGGAAGCAGAAGAGGGGGAAGAACCAGAAGATTTGTTGGCTGCAAGATCAGTGATGAAAGAAGGACAGTTGGCACGATAATGGCTGGTGTGTTGGAAAGGAAGAGTTGTAGAAGACACAACTTGGGAGGATGCATTATTACTAAAAAGTCAATTTCCATCTCTCAGCCTTGAGGACAAGGCTGCAGTTTCTGATGGTGGTAATTATAGAATTATTTGGCCTAAGACTAGTGAAAGGACCAAATCTGCAGTGTGGAGAACGTATGTCCGCAAGGGTAAAAAAGAGAATAAATATTCTATTAATGACAAGGCAGAAAAACTCATTGAATTCTAGGGATTTCAGTTACACATAGGGGAATAAATTAAGGAGGGTAGAGGAGTATTGCTCATGAATAATTATTATTATCATTGAATTAGGAGATACTATTTTCTCTGGAGGAGCTATGCTCTGGGCTATACACTATATCAGAATTTTCCTTTCTTCCATAAGTCAATAAATTCTCATTTCATCTATCATCTTACTTTTCACAGATTCCTATTTTTCTGTGACTCTATCATATGAGAATAAGCTAGGTCTTCCGTCAAGGGCCTATGGAATGGCCTACTTATGGTTTGGCCTGACGTGATCTATTTAATAAAAAGGCTAGGCTCAAGCTATTTTTAAAGCCTATTTATTTAAATAGGTCAGACTCAGGCTTATAAAAAAGCCTATTAGACCTGACAGACCGGCCTATATATATTTTATTATTTATTAATGTTATTTTTTATTATTATATTAATAATATTATTTCCTATTTTAAATTATATCAATTAGGTAATGTTATTCCATATTCGGTAGAGATTCCATATTTGGTAGTCGTTTAATTAATCAATCACTCGTTCATATTTGTTTGAGAGATAATAATAGGTGCGTTTATTTCAGAAAAAAAAAAAAAAATCTATTCTTTGAAATTTAAAATTATTTTTTATGGTTTAAATGATGTTTGTTTTAGATTTTTTAAAAATTATTTTTTATTTAATATATATAGATATGTATATTGATATTGTTATATGGAGAACTTCACATGGCATAGGGAGAGCATTTAAATGTTTTAATGTGAATAATTCTTTTAAATAGGCTCTCAGATCAAGCCAGACTTTTAAAAAGGACAGGTCAGACAAAAAAAAACATATAATAGGCCATAGGCCAGGCTAAGGCCTAAAAAATTAATCGTAGGCCAGGCTCAGGTCTTTCAAAGCCTAGCCTGGTCTGACTTTTTCCCACCCCTACCTGTAGTAGTAAAATATGAAAGTAATTTGCCTTTTACTTTCTTCACTTATAAGAAAAAAGTTTTTTATAGTAAGTACTCTAAAAAAGTTTTTAAATTCATGATAAAAAAAAAAAGTTAAATACTATTTATGAACAAAAATGATGCTTATGCAAAAGCTTATGATGAATTTAGTTTAAATTTTTTACATTTAAATCTACTAAAAACTTTTTTTTATTATTTTATTTAAAAATAGTAGGTACTAAAAATCAACAAATGATTAGTACTCTTTTTATTTTGTTTGTTTATAAGAGACGTTTGAGTTATAATTTGTTAAATAAAAATTGATACATATCAAATGACCCTTCGCCCTTGTTCAAACCATTCATAAGTTATATTAAAAAAATTTAAAAAGGAATAATTATTAATTGTGATAAGATTGAGAAAACCAAATTATATAAGTCTCTATGTAATTGTGGTTTGCATACTTTGATATATATTAATCGGATTGTGATAAATTTTGATTAAATTTGACATGACATATGTTAATAGACATGTTAAATTATTTTTATGAGTTAAATTATTTTTAAGATTCAGTGTATTTTATGAGTTAAATTATTTTTATGAGTTGAATTGTAATTGTTTGGTTATTATTGTCGAAATCTATATTTGAGTCTAATATGTAAATGTGACATGTTATATGTGTATCTTATCTTGTTATATGAATTAATGTGACCAAATGATATGCATCATGTATATTAGTACGTGTAGATCCCCATATCCTCATTAGATTGGTATGTATATATGAACTAAAATTTATATTTACTATTTTTTTAATTATTAAAATTGCACTCTTTTTATTAGGCTCAATTTTTAAGATTAGAGTAAAGCCTCCAAAATCGGTAAGACGACCTTGAATCAAATACATCAATTTTGTAGACCAAATTATAATCTAAATGTCTATTATTAAAAAATCGGAGGAAATAATTTATAAAAAATAATTACAAAAACAACTACTATAATTATAAAATAAAATAAATTTTCAACTGAAATTCTACCTAATTTTTAATTATTAAAAATGTCGATCAAAATCTGATCTACTACACTTTTTCAATATATTTTTGTAAATTTACAACTTAAAATTCTTATATACAATACAATTTATACTTTTTATTTATCTATTTAAATTTTAAAAATTTAGTCACCCCAATATTTTAGTTCAAGATCCGCCACTATCTACGATAGATAATTATATAAAAAAATCACAAGAAATTCTAACTATAATTGATAATACTCCTCAAACATAGAAGTTCATGATTCTGTTCATCTTTAAAATTAAGATGCAAACATGATTTGTCTCAGTTGTAGAAATTGAATTTTGAGGTTCATTTTCCTTTATTTTTATTGAACAAACATCAATCAAGTCATTTCTAGGCATGGCAACGGGACAGAGTGGAGGTGGATTTTGCTTCCCCCACCTCCGCATCCGATTAATAGGGAAAACCCGTCTCCACTCCCATTTGTTAGTGAGTGTGAAATGTAGGGTTCATTCATGTACGCACGCGGTTCGGATTTTTCTGTCCACACTCACACTCATTCATATATATAAAATTATAAATTTAAAAATCACATTTATTGTAATTAATATAATAAAATAATAATTATTAGACAATAATAAAGTTAAAAATATTCTCTATAGTGATGAAATAATAATTTTTAATATTTAAAAAAAAATATTAAGTATATTCAATATGTATATAACATTTAAAAATTACAATAAGATTTCTAGCGGGCGGGTTCAGGTATTAACACCCAAAATCCATCCTCGCCCCCAAATTTTAATTTAGGAGAAAACCCACATCCGAGTTTTTCCCCGCCCAAATCAAGACGAGTTCGAGTGGACACTCGCTGATGCGGGTTATGTTGTCATCCCTAATGACTTCTAAGTTGTGAGAATAAAGAGGTCGTGAACGTTTTACTCCCATAAAACAACATATATCGTCATTGGAATTTTGAACAACTTTCAAGTATGAGTGCACAATAAACCACTTATCAAGATTGTCCTTCGTATAATTTGTGTTGATTCAAATATTAAAAGTTTATGAGGTCAACCTAATAGGTCCAATAGTAAACATGTCTATTTGACAATGAACAAAAGATTATGGTATAAAACCATATGGTAGAAAAAAGAGTTAATTGACATTTGTCTTACTTAAACCTCAACTAGTTATCATGTTCTAAGAATGTAACGGCATTTAAAATTCTTGAGAAATAATTTTACTATCTAATGTAGTTCTACCCAACTCAATGAGCTAGTCTCGGTAGTTGAATGAGGAAGATACACGATTTACACGATTAATTTATTAAGTCACCATTTACATATGTTCTATCCTATTTTATTCTCTACTTCACATGCATCTTCTTCTAAAAGGGGTGACTCGATGAATTAATCGTGTAAAACGTATCCTCTATGAAGCACATGCTAAACGTATCCTCTATTTCACGGGCTACACACATGTGAAGCAGAGGAAACATTATATATATCGAATAAATATATAATGACCATTAATTTTAAACCACGAAGTTGAGCTTTTGTGTATAGTTAAAGAATTAGAAAAGGATTAAATATGTATTTAATCTTAGCAATTATAATATTTTTTAATTTTGATCTTTATAAATTTTTTTTGTTTGAAATTAAAAAATATGTTCTATTAAAATGAAATTATAATGTTTGAAATTTTTGAAAAAATATTAAGTATATTCAATATGTAAATGTATATAAAATTTAAAAATTACAATATATTCCTAGTAGGGCAGGTTCGGGTATCAACACCCTCAAACCCGTCTCCGCCTCTGAATTTTAATCTCGGAGAAAACCCATACCCACACTTAACCAAAGCGGATTTTCCTCGACCAAATCAAGACGGATTCGAGTGAGTACTCGCGAGTGCGAGTTATGTTGTCACCCCTAGTCACTTCTCAGTTGTAAGAATAAAGAGGTCGTGAATTTTTTACTCCCATAAAACAACATATATCGTCATTGGAGATTTGAACAATGTAACACCCCGATATTTAACAACGCGTGTGCATTTTTTTTTCAAAAACAAATAATAAAAATAACTCCTCATAATGCAAACGACAAAAGTCATGAATAATTACATCACATATACCAACAAACTAAAATAGTTTTTGAGACGATAATCTAAAATATACAAATAGAAAATACATCGGGGCTGTGAGACCCATCAGACATCGCTCATACCCCTGGAGTATTCTCGGCAGACACCTGCACAAAAGCACTGCTCCAAGAATGCTATCCCCCCATGGTCACGTCAAAAAAAAATGGAACATGGACCCACCAAACGAAAGTCAACTGACAATATAAGTTATATATACAGTCATCCAAAAATGAAATAAGTACGACCACCAAAGACACTAAGTCCCTATACAACCAAATTAATTTAATCATTCACTAGCAACTACAATAATATGGGTGACCTCCACACACTCCGCAAGTGCCTTCTAACGCAATATCCATCTTTGAAGTAACCTCATCCTCATCAACATCCATAGAAGGATCGGTCTCCTCAGAAGTCTGATCCATCCACGAGATAGGTGGCTTTGGCGACGTTGGGATCTCAATATAGTATGCTATTTCAGCGAAAGTTGGTAAGGGATCATTCACCGGAAGTGGATGCTCTAGCTCAGCCCACCTAGACGATCCTGCAATATCTCTTCCCACCAGCATCAGCCCCTTATCCTTTCCTCCAGTCCCCGGTCCAGCCACTGTATCTCCACCTCCTACGGTGGCCTCCGCATTAATTCTAACTGAGGAATCCCCTGCATCTTCCCATGCTCCACTCATCCCGAGCACCAATCCTGAAGGTACCAGATAGTCGATTCTCTTGCGAGTGAGCTCCACGAGGTATACTGCTCCAACTCTTCTACTTGTCCTCACTACCTTTCCCATATAAGTAGCCCTGCTTGACATGGGGTCGTATACCCAAGAAGTCGGCGAGTCTCGATCAGGGAAGTCTATCGATGTTTCTGTCGTCAAGGTAACAGTCGGTGGAACGAACTCGAGAATCATCTAAGGGCAAAGTCCAATTTCCACAATAATGCAAAGGACCATCAACTGAAATTAACAGATAACATTTAACAATTACGTCATAAAAACAAGCAATAACAGAATATGTATATATAAATATCATATTATAACAAACATGTCTCACGTGTCAAACACCCTAATGCAATGTTTATATGCCAATGCACATGATTTCGGAATTTCCAAAACAAAACTCTCCTCGATGGGAGTAAATCATAAATGTACCGTCTATCACAAGCCAATAGTAATTACCGAGGTGCAGTCTCTCACAGACTAGCACGATTTACTAGAGTGTAGCCTATCACAGGTCTTACACATCTGTTAAATCCTCGTAAGGATAAGATGGACCAACTATCACATGGAACCATCTCGTGGCCCATCACGATCACCACTTAACTTCGTGGCCCATCACAGTCACCACTTAACATCGTGGCCCATCTCGGTCACCACCGACACTGTGGCCTATCACGATCACAACAAGTTATGGAATGCATGAGCGTACTCTGACTCTTCCATATCAATCATTATGTAAATGTAGATATTAAAAGATTTCCCTTTTTTAATACTCATTTAACACTAATAATTTTTCAAACTTATCATAGAGTATACTCAAAACAGATTTTCCTCAATAAAGTTCATAACGCACATATTATCAGTTATGAATACATAATCACATCAAAACTTAATCACCATAAATTCACACCTCAACACACATCAAACACACATATTTCAGTTTTGAACACATAATCACTTCAAACTTAATCTCCACAAATTCACACATTAAACACAAATTAATCACATCAAATTTAATCATAAATTCATAACATCTAAAAAACCGTATTTTCACTCAAAATATATATATTCTCGTGAAATTAATTATCACGCAATCACACATAAAGAGTCCCTATATGCAAACTAAAAATTTGGAAGGAGCCCATACCTTAGTTATAACTTTTCCAACGGTTATCACTACCACAATCAAACACAGCGAAAAATCTCATTCGTGCCGACACCTTTAATCAAATAGTGTTTGACTTAGTCAAATTAACCCCTTAAACTTTAACTACCTTACAAATTCTTTTTTACTCCTAACCCCCTTAGAGTATATTTAACTAAAAGAGTTTACAATGAGTACAAACTAATAGTACTATTAACCACAACACACTTTCAACATATAAAACATATTTTTAGAAATTAACATCCTTTCATTTTTCAATGAATTCACTAACAATTTTTCGAAACGTTTTAAATTATTTTTCTCAAAATTTCTCACACAACCACAAATTTTTCTCAAATTTGTCATAACTCTTTTTTTTCTTTTTCCAAATAACTACATAACCACACAAAAGATATCAATAAATATTTTTTCTAGTTTCAAGGTTATAACTCTTTGAAATAGTTTCATTCCTTCCAAAATATATTAAATATTTTATTTTTCTTTAATCACCACAATAACATTAATATATCAGAGTTCTCCCCACTGCTAACTCGGTGCCAACAGTCTCGATTTCCTTTTCGAGACTCAAGGAGCTAACTACATAAACATAAATATTTATAACAATTTGTTCACAACTAAAATTTATCAAACCACAAAAAAATTCCCAAAAGTATATCTTTTTCACACACCAAACTTTTGAAACCAAATAATCTACATTATTTAGTTAAAAATAAATAAAACGAATATTTTCCAAATCAAACATACACACATTCTATTATTAAAGCACAAAAATTTGAGTTAATAAAGTACTCTAAACTTTTAATTTCAATCTAACTTTTCTGCTCAAACTCTTTAACTTAGTTATAATTTGAACTTTTTCACAATTTTAACAACTCTAATTTTTTTTGTAAAATTTCAACTTCAGTTCAAACTCATTTATTTAAAAATAACTCAATACATAACTCAAATACATCAAAATAATTTATTTATTTTTACCATTACTAAAAAAATCAACAACAACATCAACCACAACAACACAACAACAAGGATTTATTAAGAACTCAAAAATTTCACTCATAAAGTTTACGAATTTAGGAAAAAGGAGGAGGAAGTAAGTGTCTCATCTTAAATAAATTAGCTCACAAGCACTGTGGACCGTAGTGTAGAGAGGAGCAACTTTCCCTCTTGATACTTCTTGAATGTGAGCTTAGATCTAGAGGAGAAAAGAAGGTTTTTTATTTATTAAAAACCACCAACACTTTTTGAAACCGAGGAAGAAGAAGAAGTGATCGCGAGGCAGGAGAAATGTTTCAGCTTTCCGTTTCCTTTCTTTTCTTTCTCTCACACGAGTGTATATATATATTATTTACACCGACACTTTTTGAAACAGAAGAAGAAGTGATTTTTCAAAAAGAAGAACGTTATGTAACAAAAACAGAACTTTCTCCAAGAAACATGAAAAAAGGAGAACGTTCTCCAGGTAACTTTCAAAAGGGAGAATGTTCTGGAACAAAAACAGAACTTTCTCTAGAAAGTTTGAAAAAGGGAGAACGGTCTGGAATTTCATCAAAATCAAGTTCAAAGTTGTTTAAAACCCAGATTTTGAAACCTTCTCCAAGACCAACAACAAAGTATTCCTATTGTTCCAAAATGGCCACTTCAAATCAACTTGCTATTTTAAAAAGAGATCAAGTTTTAAAAATTCTTCTAAAAGAAGATATACTAACCATCAAGGACCCACAATAATATAGGTACCAAAATCATTACTAACTTGTGATGTAGAAACACTATCCAACAGTGAAGAAAGAACATTGATACATGGAAAATGCATGTTCAATACACATGAATTAAAAAGTATGATGCCTCGTCTCATTACAAAAATTTGGAGTGTCTATAACCTTTGAAAATATTAACAAAGCAAAGGATGATGAAGAAGAAGAACATTTTGGACAACAACAATAGAATGTTTCCCAGGAAACCGAGATTGATAAACAATCTTCGTTTCATTTTCATCATAAAAGTTGGAGAACGATAAGTGATCCCCCTCAAAATCAAATCAAAACTATGTTGTATATCATGGTTGAAGAACATCAACAACTTCTAAAATGAGTTTGAACCATTTGTTTTTGGCACTCCTACACCTACCTCACTATTAACTTTTCTCCAAAATATCTCATCATGATCAAATTATTGAAATAACTAATTGGGAGGAATTTATATACGGTACCAAAGATGATGTTGTTGGAGGTGTAGCTACATCGATTGACATGCCTCTGAACAACAGAAATGATATTCAAGCATCACTAAAGGAGTGGAGATTATGTCTATTGTGGAGGATATGGAAAACAAAGGAATTATGTGCAACAAGTTCTTGACTATGGTGAGGATGTTCTCCTGCTTGGTTTAATCGATGTGCATGCACATCTTAATGAATCTGGAAGAACTAATTGTGAGGAGGCAGAAGTAATAATTGGTGGTTCTTTAGAAGAAACACATATTCACATTGTCCTCTTGTCTAATTCAAGTGTTGCTTTGAATCTTATCAAGGTATATCCTGATTATGATTACTTTTTAAGTCTTTCTTGGAACTCAAATCCTTATAATCAATTATTATCATAATTTCAAAATATCACGTTAAAAGGATTAACATTATTTTCTACAAATTATTCCATTTATATCCTTCAAATCATTTTTTTATGTGAACAAATCTCTTTGATTGTTTTTTATAAATACAAACTTTTTTAGCATAAGAATGTTTTGTAAAGAGAGAAATTATATTTGACATGTTGTCACATTTATCTTATTTTGCTTCCTTATATGCGCTTTTTCTCTCTTGTTTTAAAAATGAAAAATGAATCTATTTATACTAGTAAGTATGATCTTGTTCATTTTAAAATGTTGCATGTAGAGAAATAGTTCGAAAGAGCAAAGAGGCATCTTACTTGTGTTTTGGAATTTTGAAATATTAAAGGATATTAATTTCATAATATTCAGGGGGAGTTTTTAGAAAATCTTCTATTTTTTTAAAACTGAGGTTAACTCATCTTTTTGAGTGTGTTAAAACTAGAATAAACATATATAAATATTGACTAAAATGATTTTTTATCATCATACATGCTATGATCTTTGATGTTAAATACAAACTTGAATTTTTTATTTTTATTTTTTTATATATGAATGCATTGTTCAAATGCATGATTTCTATATGTAGTATACACATGTTATTGCTCCCTACATTTGCACTTCCTTTGTATTCCCCAACCTTTTTGTTAGATGAAAAAGGGGAAGAAATAATTCTTAGAATTTAAGTGTATCAGAAGTCATTTGGTATGATTACTTCTATATGTTGGTTCAAAATTAAAATATGAATTAACAGGTTTGTCATCATCAAAAATAGGAAGATTGTTGAGACAAAATCTCAAATTAAAGTTTTGATGATAATTAAACAAAAGTTAGTTAAGACTTATAATTATGATTCTAAGTGTTTTGGTATTTAACATGTGTGTTTGAGTATGTTGATCAAATATTGGAACCAAACATTACAAGCAAAATCACCTAAAAGAGAAAGCAAAAATTAACAAACAGAACGGAGAACGTTCTTGACAGAAGTCTGAAAAACGGAAAACTTTCTCCATAGTTATGAAATTTCAAGAACAAATGATCTCTTCTATCGAAGAAGAAATTGCTACTAGATTTCACAATCATTGCTTCTGGATTTCACAATCATATAATCAGTACTCTTCAAGGAATATTAAGGATATATCTCAGCAAAGAATCAATTCAAAATACAAAGTAGAAAAGCTACGAAATATGATGAATCAATGAAGTTCAAACAAGACTCATCATTCTCCAGCTTGACTGTCAAGAACAAATAACGTTCTTGAAATATATGCTTTAGCTACATATCTGAGATACATGCACATATAATAAAAGGTCCATGGAATACTGTCCACAAATCAACATTCAAGGAAAAACGAAGAATGATCAGACAAGTCTCCAGAATGATCATCAGCCTCCATAATGATCATAAGTCTCTAGAATGATCATATTTGTCTCCAGAATGATCATCAGTCTCCAGAATGATTAAACAGTCTCTAGAATATTCAACAATCATTTTCCAACAGATTGGCATCATTCTCTAGTCTGTTTTGCGCGAATCAAAACAATGTCGTGAATTGAATGCATCAATCATATATCTGAGAATCAAAGGATCATTAAACACAATCAAAGTTGTTCAAGAATGAGAAGCTTCAAACCAGTCATTCCCATCACAGCTACATAACGCAGAATGTTCAAAGACATGAATATTTTTTAATTAATAAAGTTTGGTCTTTGGTCAAAATCTAACACATTACAACAGAGCACTTTTCAATGGGTCTTTTGGCTATCATCATCCTTCCTAAATCCTATAAAAGGAAGGTAAAGCTCAAAGGAAAATCATAACTTCAAGAGTTAATAAAACTCATCAATTATTCACAATCATATACTTGAAATTCTCTCATTCTCAAGAAGAGTAATTTCTAATCATACTTAAATCTTCTGTTATTATTATACTAAATCTCTTGTAAAGGATCGAATCTCAAACATGAGTTGAGATCATTCAGGTTCTATCAAACACTCTTATCATTATTGTGTAAAACTTAAAAACTATAAGTGTTGAGTATAGTTTGAGTTGATTGTAAGAAATCCTTTTTTGGTTAAAAGGTAAAGTGTAAATTCCTATCTAAAGATTAATAGCTGATCGTTTTGAAAGCCTTTCTGGGTGGAAAGGACTTGGTGTTTAACAGATCAAGGTTGATCTGAACTGGTGGTGTAAACCAAGATTGTTCTCTGTTTTGAACACTTAGTGAAAATCTCACAATTGTGAGAACTGAATGTAGCCCGAGCTAGGTGAATCAGGATATATCGTTGTGTGGTATCTCTTCTCTTATCTCTATTTACATTAAGTCTAACTGATTATCAAGTTAAATATATAAACTGAATTGTTGATTTTAACTAACCAAGAATGTTCTCCGTTTTCTGGTTTAAACAAAAAACGTTCTATGTTTTCTGTTTTCACAACTAAGATCAATCTTGAGTAGGGATGGGAATAGGATAGGCCGTCCGTCAGGGGCCTATGGTGTGGCCTACTTATGGTCTGGTCTGGCATTGCCTATTTAATAAAAAGGCTAGACTCATGTTATTTTTAAAGCCTATTTATTTAAATAGGTCAGACTCAGGCTTATAAAAAAACCTATTAGGTCTGACAGACCATCCTATATATTTTATTATTTATTAATATTACTTTTATTATTATATTAATAATATTATTTCCTATTTTAAATTATATCAATTAGGCAATTATTCAGTAGTTATTCCATATTTGGTAGTGGTTCCATATTCGGTAGCCATTGAATTAGTCAATCACTCAATAGTCGTTTCATATGTTCTCCATATACCAATATCAATTTACATATCTATATATATATATTAAACAAAAAAGAATTTTTCTAACAAAATAATTTTAAAAAAATTTGAAATAAACATCCTTTAAACCCTTAAAAATATTTTTTGATTTCAAAGAATAGATTTTTTTTTTTTTTTCTGAAACAAACTCATCTATTATTACCTCTCAAACAAATATGGAACGACTACTGATTGATTGACTAATTGAATAACTACCGAATGTGGAACAACTACCAAATATGGAACGGTTACCGAATATGGAATGACTACTGAGTGATTGTCTAATTGATAGAATTTAAAATAGGAAATATTATTATTAATATAATAATAAAAAATAACATGAGTCGACCATAAGTAGGTCAGACTATATGCCCCTGACGGGCGGCCTAGCCTATTCCCATCCCTACCTATCGGTCAAGCTACATAATACTAAGGTCTATTTTTTCTAAAAGTCAAAAGGTTAAATAAAAATAAAATTTCACCTTTCAAAATGAAGCCTTGAATTGTCAAGTCATTAAAGTTTAAAATCCCAATGTTTACAAATTAAAATACCCTTTCACGGCCATCCTAAAAACAATTCAATGAATTGACGAATTTTCAAAATACAACTCTCTCAACCCGATTTTGAATAGCAATATTATACTTAATGAATAATTACAAGGGATATTAAATATTGAGATCATGTATTATTAGACACAAAAATGAGATTTTTATTCTTTTTGTTTCAACCCCTACAAAGAAATATTAAGGTATAATTGTTTTGCGATTCCATAACTTAACTTCAGATAATACTTCAGTTATTTTTTGTTTTTCTATTTAGTATTTTATTTAATTTTAAGTAACAATTTGATTTTTTATGCTTTAAAATATCAACAATATTATCATTTTTTTATTTATTTATAAAAATTCATCAAAATTTTCAAACAAAATCCATAAAATTAATTATCATCTTCAATATAATGCAAATTCCATTAAATTCATAACTCAAATCTTCAAATAAACTCATATTTACATTCTTTATTTGATGACTTTGATGTCATTAGATATGTCAATATAAGTTTATTTGAATATTTGAGCTATGCATTTGATGAATGTATGAATTTTCTTGAAATTTGTATTGAATTTTATGGGTTTTGTTTCAAGATTTTGATGAATTTTTTAAATTTTTATAAAGAAATAATAACACTATTAACATCTTAAGATATAAAAGATCAAATTGTTATTTAAAATTAAATATAACACTAAATCGAAAAGAAAAAAAATACTGAAGTCTTATATGAAATTAAGTTAAGGAACCGCTGCATCAATTATGCCAAATATTTATTAAACAATAATCATTTTTATATTAATAAAACTTACTAAAGATAAGCTTTGGCGATAGAATTAATATGATAACTATCAATTTCAAACCTATATCATGATAAAGTATTATTGAATTTTTAAAAGTGGGAGTTAAATTGTGATATTCTTATAATTTTTATAATTTTAAATAATATTTATAATATAAATAGTAGTATATATTAAAGTCTAATCCAAACTTTCTTAAATATTTATCCCAAATATAGAGTTTGAAAAAAAAAATAAACTTAATCAAAAATTATTAATGAATCACTGACTAAAAATATAAACTTAATCAAAAATCATTAATGAATCACTAACTAAAAATATAAACTTTCTGAATTTAAATAAAAAAGTCTTTAAATAAGAGAATAAATGATAAAAAAAAGTCTTTCAATATAATTATTACAATTTCTAATAGGAAAATTTCAAAAAATTATGATGATTTTCTTAGTTACAACAATCAGTTTAAAATAATCACTTAATAAGTTAAAATCATTTGTGAAATTTTAAATTTGAAAATTCAATCACCCAAACACATAACTTCGTTAAATTTTTTGATCCGTATAGTATACTCATCATTTTTTTTACCTAAAATCAATCAAATTCAAAATCAATAGGCTAAAATTTAGAATTTTAAAAAATAATGAGTTTTCCACTTTTTATATACTAAAGTTGGTCTTAAGGTGAATTTCTTATAATCTCATCACAATCATAATAAAAATCAAAGCAAATACAATAACTCAATATTTTCAAAACAAATCATATACGAGAAACAAAATGATGTATTTTAAATATAGAAAATTTATAATTAAAATAAATTAAATTTAGTATATAAATATAAAAGTTATAATTGTATGCTTTTAGTACAAAATATAATAATATTTATTTCCAAAAATAAATGCTTATAAAAATTTATTGAAAGATGATATATATTCCTATATAAAAATTGTGTCTAATAAAACCAAGTTGACTAAAATAATAAATATTGGTAAAAATAATATGGATTTGATAAAATGATAACATATAGAATACTTTTTAAAATAAATTCAAAAAACATATACATTTATTTTTATAAAACTATATACATTTTTTTGTAATATGCTCTCAATATAATAATAATTCTAATAATAAGAATAACAATAAATTTAAGGTCAAATTTACACAATAAAAATATATACCCAATCAAACCCAAAATATTTAAAATGTTTATTAAGAAAATCAATTTCAAAAATTTGTAATACATCAAGAAACATTAATTTCTGTGAAATCAAATGTTTAATTATTTCATCATTTATTTGTGTAACTGTGCTATTTATTTTTAACTTATACTTTTAAATATATATATGGTTAATTAAATTTTTTTTTAACAATTAATACAATTCATATGTGTATAAAATTTATTAACATAAATTAATATATTTTATTTTTCTTTATAAAATGAATGTGAAGAATAATATATATACATATAAAAATTAAAAATTTGATTTATAAAATAATTTATCCAGTAGTTGGTACGAGTTATGGTTAAAGTTATTCTTTTCAAACAAACGCAGTAGATACACAAATGTCGCAAATGCTATTTGTCTCTATTTACAAGTAATAAATTAACTTCATAGCTAGCTACAAAATGACACAAATACAAGACATGTGGAAAGTTAATTTTTCTTTTTTGCTTTTTTAGATTAGAATATGATGACTCATAAGCTTTGTTGGCGGAGTTATAGATGAATAAAAAAAGTTTAGAAACAAATGTGTGACAAATGCAACCAAAAAAGGACGGAGAAAGATAGGCCTAAAAAAAATATATAAAAGAAGAAAAGAATATAATTGATTGGAATAATTAATAATTAATTGTAATATTATTTTCTATTAAAAGTGATGATAAATATCACATCAAAAATTAAAATTCATACACGACGAAAAAATTATATGATTTTAGATTCGAATTTAAGATATACTTTTTTTTAGAAGTGATAATACATGCCACACCAAAAATTAAAATTCATATACGACGAATGTGAAATTCTGAATTCGAACTTAAAACAAAATATTCATTTTTTGTTAGTGAAATTAGTACTTAGAGATATTTTTGTTTGTTTTTATTTGGCTTTTGAAAAGGAATAACAGTGCTTTTCTCTAGCTCAAGTAAAGTACATTTTTATATCTTTCTTAAGTTTAAAGGCAAATAAATTGTATAAATATATGGTGAAGAGGAAACACTATTATATAGTTTGATTAAAAATATAAATGCATGGTACCATATGATCATCAAGTTATAGCATCAAATGGAAACCAATTTGGGGTTAGTTGCTGGCTCTCACAATAACAATGAATTCATTATCATACGTCAAGATGGTGACTTTGCTGTAAGTTATAACAAATCTTTAATTATTTATATATCATCATCTCTTGCATATATATACACTCATAGACAATTCAAAAGTGTAAAATAAACTTGAATTCTAATTTTGGTGTCTCCAAATGAGATAGTATTGATTCTATATTTTGTTAATAAAACTCTCAATTATGGAAGAAAAAAATAAGATAAAATCGTAGAAAAATTTAGTTCTCGTACATATTCTTTTTGTGGAACTTCATCCCACACCTTTTAATTATCCTTTTGTACTCTTAATTTTGAGAATTTTTGGCATAACAAGAGAGATAGTGTAAAAAATATTGAGAGGCTAAAAGCGTAATTAAAAATCAAAATACAAGAATTAGATTATGAAATTGGAGATAATTTTGATAAATAAGAGAAACAAAATTTTGAATTTAATAAGATAGAGATGGCAAATTTTTATTGAAGTTTTAGTTAAATTATATAATATAGAAAAATATCAAATGAGATAACTTTTATAACGAGAATTTGAGATAAATAAACCTTAGTCATTAATTAAATCATAAATAGTTAATATTAAAACAAAAACTTATGTGATTTTTTTTACTATTCATGTGATAATTTCAGTCATGATCATCTATATATAATTGTATAATACAGATTTACTCCTCGATATATATATATATATATACAGAACAAATATTATACTAATTTTTTATATTTTATTATAAAAAATATTTAACATTTACTATTATAAATAATAAAATTACAAAAATATATATTTTATTGATACTTTTAATAAATAGTATTTAATTATTATAATTTTTTAAAATAGTAAAAAAATGTTTTTCAATAAGCAAATCTAATTGCTATTTTAAAAATTTAATTTTCGATATATATCGAATCCATGAATATAGTATAAAATTTCTCTTTTTATATTAATTAATATTATATATATATATATATATATATATATTCTTTTTTTGGAATAACCAATGTTAATAATATTAGTATTTTTAGTAATGTGTTGAACAAAAAAGACATATATACTTACAATGACATAATTAATTATAAGTGATGGTTGGTTTATGTATATATAGAGGAAAGAGTTGCAAGAGTTAGATGGTAAAACATGCCAACTATGTGAAGAAGAGATAAAGGTTAATGAAGAAGGTGACCCCTTTGTGGCTTGCAATGAGTGTGCTTTTCCAGTTTGTAGAAATTGTTATGAGTATGAACGTAGAGAGGGAAACAAAGTATGTCCTCAATGCAAAACAAGATTTAAGCGTCTCAAAGGTATGCATATATACATATATACTATCTCTTTCAATAATTATAATTCCCCTTTAGAAATATTTTCCCCTATATAGTATAAGTTTATTTGCAATTAATTTACTAGATGAGTTAATTGTTATTTTTCAAATATATCCCTTATTAAAAGTATTAATTTGTCGTAGAAGATGAAAGAACAACATTGAATACATTTATGACAAAAGTTAATTTAGTAATAGTTAATTAATCATACACAAAATATACACATACATTGGTTAGTGGTGGGACTTTACAAAATTTTAGGGAAGGGTCAAAACAATGCATGAATATAAAAAAATAAAAAAATTATATATGAAGTGTATTGAAATCGAAATTGGTTCAAAGGTTAGCGTAATTGTTTTCAAGAAGAAAAACACCATTTGAATCAATGATTTTGTATTCAGAGACTTTAATTTATATTTCGCACAAGAAAATATAAATGAGATGCAAAAATCACACTATTAAGTGTTAAATTCGCGACATGACTCTCATTTAAAATATTAATTTACCATTGCGGTGAGGTACATATGTGTTTAGATCTTCTTTTGTAAAAACCACTTAAATCAAATTAGATTTTGAATTTTTCTTTTAAAATCGAACTCAGTATATAAATTTTAGGTTTACTTATAATTTTCGTTTTATAGATTTTAAGTTCCTTCCATTATTTTTTATAGATTCAATTTCATTCTTTATCATTTTTAAGTGAGTCATGTAGAGCCGTCAAAAAAACCCCAACAACAAGGCCCCCTTACTTTTTTTGTTTTATTATTAGGCCCCCTATCAAAATAATCTTTTAAGGGCCCTTAATTTCGGCCCATTATTTCATGGGGCTTAAGGGAGGGGGCTCTAGGGGCCCATAGGCCCCCAATATTTTGTTAATTTTAAGATTTTTTTCTTGAAAAAAATGAAAAAAATTTATCAAAAAAAAATCGAATATTTTTTATCAAAAGAAATTGGAAATTTTTTGTCGAAAAATAAATTAGACACTTTTAATGGAAACAAAAAATCGGACATTTTTTATCGAAAAAAAATCGGAAATTTTTATCGAAAAAAAAGTCAGAAATTTTTTATCGAAAAAAGTCAGAAATTTTTTATCGGAAATTTTTATCGAAAGAAAATCAGAAACTTTTATCGAAAAAAAATCGGAAAATTTTATAGAAAAAAAATTATCGGTGAAAAAATTAAAAAACTTTATTTCTCAAAAAAGAAAATCGATTCTTTTTTTAAAAAAGTGAGCCTATGAGCCTCTTAAGCCCACAAATTTTTAGGGGGCTTTTAGTTTATGAGGCCTTTTTTTGAGGGCCTTTTAAATTATTAATTTTTTTGGCCCCTTCAAAATATGGGCTGGGGCCAATAATTAAGGGATTTGTCAAATTGACAGCTCTAGAGTCATGTTCGTCTTTTTATTCTCCAAACTTTAATATGAGCTGGACAAAATCATATTTGTCATGTAAGATATGACCGTTTCTTTCATAAAATAGAAACTTAGGGTGTACAATTGAAATTCTCAAATCAAAGAAATAGGATTAAGATTCTAGTTCATCCTCAAATCGAACTTGCAGAAATTCTTCAAATTTTAAACATATTGTTTACAATCATCTTAAATGTCTATTTTTCTGTTTGATGGTACGATGAGAAACCTGTTACAAATGTGCAACTATTGCAGCTACTATTGATGATGACATTCATGAAGTATTTCAGTGTTTATGACTACTATTGTGTTCAATTATTTGTTTACCACAACTACTGTGTTCATCACTAATTTATAGCTCGCGTTAAACACAAATGACTAAATTGAGTTTCATTAAAAAGATGAAGAACAAGTTTAAATTTTAGTAATTGTTTTCCTAGCCAAATATAACAGGATTTGATATGGTTAGTATCATCTCATCAGTTTCCGTCAATTTAATGACAAAAAAACGAACGTAATTCACTTAAAAATGATAAAGAACGAGAATGTTTTTTTTTTAAATGACGGAATTTAAAAATAGGCCAAAAGTAAAGGATGAAAAATGTAATTAAGCTTACATTTTAATACTTATATATTTTTTTTATTAGTATGAGATATTGCATTAATTATTATTTGTTAGTTTTAATTTTTTTTAATAATACCTATTTATTAATTTAATATATTTTTATTACTATTTCATATATTTCAAACATAATCGATTAATATTATTCCATAATACTAATTTTTAATATATTATATGTTATATTTTTATTCAAACTTGTCACTTCAATGTAACTTTATAATATTATTCTAAGATAATTTTTTATTAATGTAATTTTGATCACTTTAAAATATGTTATTCAAACCAAACTATGAATTGAATTATTTTTTGTCTCATTATCGATCCAAAATATACTACAAACATCCTTAATATATATATTAAATGGTAGGGTTTAATTAGGGTGGATCGCGGTCCACCCAAATCCACACTAAACTCAATCAACGACACTAATTACACAAACAATTTCTCTTTATATATATATATATATATATATATATATATATATAAATTTATTGACTTCAAGAATAATTTTGTGACGAGTTATTCTATTTAATAATTTAATATATATATATAGGTGATAAATTTTATAATTGTAATCGTCAAATAATTTTTTTTATTGAGATACCAACTCTATAATTTTTTATAAAATTTTAAAACTATTTGATACATTGCTAAATAATTTCAAAAGAAGTACAGTTAGATTTTTTAAAATATAAATAAATGTTATTGGTTGGATCACATAAATGCGTATAAAATTGTGTGTACTTTATTATTAATATATTATATTAATGAATTTCCTATTTATATTAATAATTAAATAAAAACTTAAAGCAAAAAATCTTTAACTATATACATGATGGAGCCTTAAAGTAACATTGAAAAGTAACAGCTTGTAAAAAGTTTGTTATTGGCTGTGGTAAGGTGAGACACGGTTATATAATGAGTTTGTGATTGGTTGAAAGACAAATGTTGAATATATAATGAGTTTGTAAAAAGTTTGTTATTGGTTGAAAGACAAATGTAAAATATATAATGAGTTTTCTAAAGCATTCATTTATGTGAAAGAAAAATATAAAATTATAAAGCCACCAAAAATATGAAATGGAGTACTACTTTGTTTTTTAAATGACTAGTTATAGCATGATTGTTGAAGGGTGTGCTAGAGTTGAAGGGGATGAAGAGGAGGATGGAATTGATGACATGGAGAATGAATTTGATTTTGATGAAAGAAATATTGATGAACAAGAAATGCAAATCATCTTGGATCATGAGGTAATAATGCATCTAAATTTATTGATTTGGTTTGGTTTTTGTTCTATAACATTAATGTAACCATGTATTTATTTTATAAATTAAAACTTTCATTTATAATAGTTCAAATCTAGCATCATAATGAGTTACACTAATATGAGTCTCATGTGTGATCTAAAACATGTAAAAAGAAATAGATTAAGTGACTATAATTAGATACCATTTGAAACTAAATTTAGTGATAGATTTAAAAATAGATTTGATACATTTTTTTTTCACTTTGTAATTAATTTGTAGCAAAATCAATTTTTGATAATTATGATATACTCATCTCTTCTCAAACTTGTTTGTTTTTCATTTCTATCCCATTCCAATGAACTTTTATAGAATAAAAAAAAGAGTAATTATTAATTTAATCATCTAATTAGTGAAATTGGAAGGAATGTTTCTATTGAAAAAACAAAAAACGAGTGTAGCTTTTTAAAAATTAAATTTTGAATATTTATAGTGTTGCCCCCATTGAAAATGACTGGAAACGCAATCACAATCCGTATATGTTTTCAGTATTGCTTTTAGATCTAATCACATATTAGACATGTAAATTGTGTTCTTACAAAAAAAAAAAACATATATATATATAAGACGAAAAAATATAATTTATGTCGCGTGTTATAATTGGTGAACAAGAACAATATTAAAATAAAACTAAAATTTGTCTTTTTATATTAATTTTTATATATACATTTATATTTATTTATTATAAGAACTTTTATATTTAGCTTTCTCATTGATTTATGTGAAAAAGTAAATTCTTGTAATTACATGCTAAGATGATTATCTTAGGAGTAATTAATTGGTGTTAATTTTTTTTTTCTATTTTTGTATTGATAATTATTACTTATAAGAAAAGTATATATAATCTCACTTCCACTTTATCTTTCCTTTAACATAAATTAGAAAAATAAGGAAAAATATTGTGTTGTTAAACAAATTTTTTGAATGAAAAAGACAAATAAGACAATTTTTTGCAATTATTAATGAAAACAAAAGCTTTTCTGAAAGTAATTAAGCTTTTTATTCAATGAGATTAATGTTTTTTTAGAAAATTATAAATTATATCTTTCCAAAAAAAAAGTATCTAAATTAATAATTTTCTTTTTTTAACATATGTTCTAGGTGTAACCTTTAAAGCAAGGAATAAAATAATAATTTTTGTTTGCATTAAATAGTGAAAATAGCTATACATATGTTCTAGTCCAACCATATATCATTTTAATATTTGGGTAGTTATTTTAGAAAACAATACTATGACATATCTAAATGATGAAATCTAAGTTGATTTATGTGGACCACTTTTTTACGCTATAATTAAACTCATAAAATAAAATATAATAGATAACTCCATTAATTGTTTATAAGTTGTATTGAGTGGATTCTAGCTTGTAAAAAAAAAAAAGTTGCATAGTGGATCACATGTTTAAATCTCCATATTACCATTGTTTTTATATTTTTATGAAACCATATTACCATTATTACAATAACAAAATAAAATGGTTTTGTCATGTCAAGAAGAAAAAAAAAAGATTTTATTTGTTGCTTAAATACTTTGCATGCACTTATTGGAATAGGGTGAGGAAGTATCTGAAGAGCATCATGCTATAGTTCCTTTAAATTCAACCATGAAAAAAGAGATAACTTTATTGCAAGCAAGACCAATGGATCCTTCCAAGGACTTAGCTTCTTATGGCTATGGAAGTGTTGCATGGAAGGAGAGGATGGAGATATGGAAGCAAAGACAAGACAAACTTGGTAATATGAGAAAAGAAAATAATTATGATAAGGCTATGGTTGATGATAATGAATTTCCTTTGTAAGTCAATCTAATTTATTTTTATTTTTATTTTTATTTTGTTCTAACTGCCTCTAATATTTATTCAGCAATAAAATAGATTATGTTTTTTATTCATTGAAATGAAGATATATATAATCATTCAATCTTGCTTGGGATCATAACATATAATTAATTTTATTTAATTAAAAGATTAAATTGTTAAAATTAGTTTATAATGCTAATTGTACAAATGTATATATATATATATATATATATATATATGAATAGGTCAACATTATTTTAGTTAAATTGAATCATGATCTTGATCATTATGATTGTAGTAGACATTGATTATATTTCATGAGATATTGTTATTGTTAGTTTACTTCTATTTAATTTTCAGAAGAAGTGCATTAATTAAAACCTATAACTTGTTAATATATTCTTTTTAAAATAACAATAAAAGTAAATTAAGATATAAATTTTCTACTTAATTGCGTCTTGGTGTAACGACTATTATAATTGTTAGATCTAAAGGTAGATTTCTATCTTAATCTAATAATTATAAAGATCGTTGCACATAATAATTGTTGTATGAAATTTAACTTAAATTAATATTCGATACTTGAAACAACTGTCACTTATTTTTCGAAAATAATATGCAAATATTTTTTTTTTTGAAATTATAATTTTTTAAAGTACTAAATGAGAGTATGTTAGCAATTTTGTTCATTTTAATTACATACATAATATACACATATAGATACAATTTTATGAGACAATCGTTTACTTATGAAATTTTGTATTTTTTTGTAATATAATATTCAGAATGGATGAATCAAGGCAACCATTGTCAAGGAAGTTAGCAATTCCATCAAGTAAAATAAATCCTTACCGTTTGATCATAATATTGAGAGTAGTTGTTATTGGTTTCTTCTTTCACTATAGAATAATGCATCCAGTTGAGAATGCTTATGCTTTGTGGGTTGTGTCACTAATTTGTGAGATTTGGTTCACTCTTTCATGGATTCTTCATCAATTCTCAATGTGGTTTCCTGTCACTAGACAAACCTATCTAGACAGACTTTCCTTAAGGTAAACCAAACTCAAATTGTTAAGTTATAAATTATTTATATATCATAAATTATGTTTATAAATTTTATTAAATAATTTTAAAAATGTTTATATCAGTAAATAAATTTAAATAAATCAATTCAAGAATGTATAAGATATTTTCATTTGTACTAGTACAAAAAGTTGAATTGACGCTTAAAATTAGGGATAGATCACAATAAAATTGATTTATAATTTTTGTGTCTCTAACACTTAGAACTGGAATTAGAGACAAATTCATTTTCTTTTGTCGAAAATTCAACTTTTTTTAGTAGTAGTATTATACTTTGAGCTTGTTTGTATTGATTTATTTAAATTTATATACTGATATAAGTAATTGTAAAACTATTTGAAAAAGTTTATGAAAATAGATTATATTTATGTTCATAAAATGTTTTTTATCTTATTTTCATAAGCTCTATATGATAACTTATGAAAATAGCTTATAACTGATATAAGTGTTTCTATATAAGTTATTTATATAACAAATGATAAAATAAAGTCAAATTATCTTTATATAAGTTATTTTCATAAGTTATCATTGAAATTTTGTGAAAACATAAGTTCAAAATAGCTTTGACTATGTCATAAGTTATTTCCATAAATCCTCTCAAACAGTCTCATAAGAATTTATACACATAGATAAACTCAAATAAGTCAATCCAAATAGATCATATAAGTTGTTGCATTTTTCGCTACCAAAAACAGTTGAATTACATATCAAAGTTAGAGATAGAAGAAAATAAAATTGGTATATAAAACTTTTGTGTCTCTAACACTTAGCAACAAAATTAAAGACTGAGTCATTTTCTTGATCTCTGATTTTTTTTCTTTCTTGTAATTCAACTTTTATTAGTCCTACCATACTTTGGCCCTATTTAGATTGATTGATCTGAATTTATCTTATCCTATAAGTATTTGTGAAATTATTTGAAAGAATTTATGAAAACAACTTATGAAATGCTCATAAGTTATTTTCGACTTATTTTCATAAATTCTCTATGATAACTTGTATAAAAATATTGACTTTATTTTATCTTTTGTTTTAGAAATTGGTTTACATATAAACAATTATATAATAAGCCCTTAATTAATTTTATTATAATTATTCTTTCACACAAAAAAAAAAAAGTTGTTATACTTGTCAACTTTACTTTTTTGTATTGACATAGGTATGAAAAAGAAGGTGAACAATCACAACTTTGTCCAATTGATATATTTGTGACAACAATGGATCCATTAAAAGAGTCTCCTCTAGTGACAGCAAACACAGTTCTCTCAATTCTAGCTATAGATTACCCTGTTGAAAAGGTTTCATGTTATGTTTCTGATGATGGAGCTGCAATGTTAACATTTGAAGCTTTATCTGAAACTTATGAATTTGCAAGAAAATGGGTTCCTTTTTGTAAGAAATTCAACATTGAGCCTAGAGCTCCAGAATGCTATTTTGCTGAGAAAATTAATTATTTAAATGATAAAGTTCATTCATCATTTGTGAAAGAGAGAAGAGCAATGAAGGTAAAGACATCTCTATCTCTTCATTTATTCTATAAACTTAATATACTTGTTTCTTTTAGTGCTTGTAAAAATACTCTTTTTATTTTTTTTTTAAATTTGTTCATATCAGAATTGGTTTCTATAATATGTTGAATACTTATTAAATTTTAGTCTCTTCAATATGAACAACATAAGGACTTAAATTAATAAAATTAAATAAATTTTTTATTTCTATAAATATATTTTATTTTATTTTTAATTCTTTTAAAAATTGTATTCAAACAATGGTCTTCAAATGTTTTTTATCAATAATTTTAGTTTCTACTCTAAAATCAATTCAAGAATATTATTCGAATTTTTAAATTACTTTTTACAATCATGTTTATAATATTATAAGAATTTCTCTATAAATATTTAGAATTTTTTTAACAAAAGATTAATTAAATATAAATTTTTAAGCACTAAAAACTTAAAAAAATCATATTTAATTCATCCCTTGTTAACAAAAATTAAATTTTGAAGGAGATTCTTATAATGTTATAAATATACATACACAAAATGATTCAAAAATTCAAACTATTAATACACATAAATTTATTTAAAAACAGAAAGTAAAATTGTTGATTGAAAATATTTGAGGGATTAGTGTTTGAAGAAAAACTTTAGAGTAATTAAAAACGAAATATTGTATATTAATAGAGAATAAAAATTGATTTAATCCAAATAAATATATAGTTCACCCATATTATTCAAACCAATATTAAAATGAATAAATTTTATAAAGACTAAAATAAAAATAATAAAATAAAATGTGGTATATTTATAAAAACAAAATAAAAGACTAAAGCCAAATTGGAGAGAGTAAATACATATTTAAACCATCATCATATCATATTATATGTTAAAAATTTATTCATGTGGATGCAGAGAGAATATGAAGAATTTAGAGTTAGAATGAATTGTCTAGTTGCAAAGGCTAAGAAGGTTCCAGAAGAAGGGTGGACAATGCAAGATGGAACACCATGGCCAGGAAATAATATTAGTGATCATCCAGGAATGATACAGGTGTGTAATTAATAATGAGCATATCATAGATAATATAGAGTTTGTTAAATTATACCAGTTTATACCTATGTCCAATCATTTCTTTATATTGTTGCAACATGATGAAATTTTATCATATGTATTTTTGTAAACCTTAATGCACTACTATTGTATGGTTATTGAACTTTTAAATAATCTTTTTACTCAAATTTGACAACAAATTAATTTCTATAATATTTTATATGGTTAACACAGTTCAACTATATAATTAATTATATTTGAGGATGATTAATGTATATAATCAAGTGTCTTGATTCATTGATTATCTATTGAACGTAATTAATTCAATGATATTTATTAATCATTTAGTATTTATATATACATGAATTTCAAGTGTTTAAATATACATGATATTTATTAACTATGATTTGTATTAAATAGTCAATATCATCGTTGTTAATTTTGTTAGAGAAGAAAATTGAACTCGTGATTTTCTTGTCACTCTAATTCCTCCAAAACGACAAAACCACCTTATTTTTTTTTTATATATATACTTGAATATTATACTTAATAACATTTGAAATTATAGTTAATTGTATTAAGTGAATGGTTAATGAACTGTAACGAGTTATATCTAATATTAATTATTCACTAAAAATAATGAGTTAAATATTTAAAATGCATTAATTAATCATTTGAATTAATCTCGAAAATAGTTGTCTTATTTTGTGTCAAAACAACACAACTCATTACACTTTGTGAAATGTGACCATTTTTACAAAACCTTTTTGATTGTAAATGTGAATCCTTTCTCAGGTATTTTTAGGAGAAAATGAAGGATATGACATGAATGGAAATGAATTACCAAGGTTGGTATATGTTTCTAGAGAAAAAAGGCCTAACTTCAATCACCAAAGAAAAGCAGGAGCTCTAAATGCATTGGTAAGCAATACATAAGAAAATAGCACCCTAATAGAGTAATAGTTGTCTTAAAATATGAGGATGGAAATAAGGTAGAAAAAAAATTGAGAAAAAAATTTATCCACCAATAATATAAAATAATTTTTATTGTCATTCAATCATAATTTATTACGATAATAAATAGTTAAGTAATTATTTTTAATTTAAAAACGGTACAATATGATCTGATAAATTAAATAATTATGATTAAATATCACTATTTTTATACTAAAAAAAAATTCAATTTTTTTTATTTTTATTCTATAACTTATTACATTAGTGCAAACTTTCTTTTATAAATTAAATTGTTGACAAATTCTATATCAAACAGGTTAGAGCCTCTGCAGTGCTTTCCAATGCACCTTTTGTGTTGAACTTAGACTATAATCATTGCATCAACAATAGCAAGGCTATAAGAGAGGCTATGTGTTTCATGATGGATCCATTATTAGGAAAAAGGGTTTGCTATGTTCAATTCTCTCAAAGATTTGATGCTATTCACAGTAATGACCAATATGCCAATCAAACAAATTCATTTGTTGATGTAAGTTAAACTTTTCTCACTTCAAAAAATCTTATCCTATAATTTTACTTCTAAATAAAAAATTTAATGAGTAAATGTATTTGAAATTTCTCTATTATCAATATTTTAAGATGATTTTTGAAAGTATAAATTAAATTTATTCTTCGGTTTAGATATGTCATTAAATTCATTTTTGATATTGTTTACTCAATTTTAAATTCATCTTCGATATCAAAAGTCGATTTAGTGTTTAGTAAAAGTGTGCACTTGAATTTTGAAAAATTACATCAATATTCCTTTTACATTCTGACCGCTCTTTTTTTTTTTCACCTCAAGTTCAACACATCCAAAATTTGAAAGTATTTTAATATTCGGAATCTTAAATATGTCATTATCCAATATTACCAACTTAATATCATTTTAGTTTCAACAAATATCATTATCCAATATTACCAACTTAATATCATTTTAGTTTCAACAAATATCAACAACAACAGGACAAAATTGATTAAAATTTTGCAACTTCATTAATCATTTTAGAATATTAACAATGTAATAGACTAAATTGATAGAGTAGTATATATCATTTCATAGACTAATTTGATATTTACTCAAATTTTATCAAGCTAAACTCTCTACCTTTATAGATAAACATGAAAGGTTTGGATGGTATCCAAGGACCTACATATGTTGGAACAGGATGTGTATTTAGAAGACAAGCACTTTATGGTTTTGATGCTCCAAGGAAAAAGAAGTCACCAAACAAGACATGTAATTGTTGGCTAAAGTGTTGTTGTGGATTGTGTTGCATGGGAAAAAGGAAGAAGAAGAAGTTGAAGAAATCTAAGATTGAGATAATGGAAGGTAGTCATAGAAAAAAAGAAGTACATTCTCAATCATCTATTGATGGGAGTATTAAAGGTAAAGTTTTAATATCATGGTATTTTCATATATGAATTCTTTTATGTTTAAAATTATTAAACACGACCTCTTTATATTTGTCTAAAATGTGAGAGAAATCAAATCTAGTATTTCTTATGTCATATTTAATTTCTTAATAGATATATGATTATGTCAATGCAAATTAATTTTAGATTGATATTTATGAAAGTCAATTATTTTTTCATCTAATATCATTAATTAAAAGATCATAAATTCTTTAATACCTTGAAGTTTTATGTCTTACTTGTACTTCGAAGGTAAAACCAATTCAAAATTTAATTTAAAATAAATAAAATATAAAAAAAAAGGCATTGCATTGAATATTGAAATAGTGGACTTTTGTCGGATATTAATATTAAATTAATTTGCACCAACAATGTATATCATTTAAATTCATTCATATATATATTTTTATCATAATGGTTATTCTAATATGCTAATCAAAAGAGAAATACTATTCAAGAATAACTTTTTAAACTGTCAATCTATCATAATCGTCGTATCATTAAAATGTTTGAGTGTAATTACAATTACTTTTAAAACATATGATTATGATTGGTTGTAATTTCTTGAAAAGAATAAACCTTGTATAGTAAACTTGTAAAACCTCAAATATAGGAAATGAAGATGTGTTGGTTTCAATCTCAAGTCAGAAGTTTGTCAAGAAATTTGGACAATCTCCTATTTTCATTGCATCTACTCAATTGTTGGATGGTGAGACACTAAAGAATGGTAGTCTTGCTTCTCAACTTACAGAAGCCATACATGTCATTAGTTGTGGCTATGAAGAGAAAACAGAATGGGGAAAAGAGGTAAATATTTCTACCACTACTTTTGCTTGTTAATAAACAATTAGATAGTTAATTATCCCTAATATCTATAACTGGAACATCATGTAAGCATGAATCGTAATTTGTAACTCTAAGCATGAATAATAGGGATATGGTTCCTCTGCAATTGGTAATTCTCACATTCACACATTCATAACATCGGTATCATTCGATCAAGATGGAACAATTATGATTCAAACTAGGTATTTTGAATTATAAAATAGAAACAAGTCTTTGTTTTTTTACCGCTCAATCAAGATCGAAAGGCCGCCAGTGTCTCACATGCGTGAATGCGTAAATCCCTTATCTGTAGAGAATTTAAATTCGAATAATAGAAAAGTATTGAAGTCTCTTTATAGTCAGAAAGATATACACAATTAATCAAACTCCATTATCAAATCTCGTGTGTTTTTTGTTTACATTTTATATATTTGTTTTCTATTGAACAAGGATTGATCTTATGGTATACAATTTAAATATAATTTGGAGTCATTGCACCTTTATTACTGATGAGTATAGCTCATAGGTATTATTAAGTGGACGGTTTGGCTTCAGTGTTTGTTGTGGGGGGCGATTGATGATGCAGTGGATGATGACCCTCTGCAGTATGGTTCAGGAGTATTGTTGTAATATGAATCTTATTATTATTAATTTAGCACAATTGTACTTTGTAAACCGTAATTCATTTATCAAATAAAAAGGTACTATAATTGTTCTATAGTCAGAGACGTAGGTACACTTTACCGAACTTTGTGATCAAATGTCTTGTGTTTCTTATTTGCAATTTTGTTCTCTCTATTCTTTTAGGATCATGTTTTTGTTCTAAGAATTACTAACAGATTCATCTTTTTTTCATGATTCAGGTTGGATGGATCTATGGTTCAGTTACAGAAGATATATTAACAGGTTTCAAAATGCATTGTCATGGATGGAGATCAATATATTGTATACCTAAAAGAAATGCATTTAAAGTATCTTCCCCAACAAACCTTTGTAATGGGCTACAACAAGTGTTTAAATGGGCCCTTGGATCCATTGACATATTAATGAGTAAACATTGTCCTATTTGGTATGGATATAAAGGAGGATTAAAGTGGTTAGAGAGAATTTCTTACATAAATGCTATTGTTTATCCATTGACATCAATACCTTTGGTGGCTTATTGTACCCTTCCTGCTGTTTGCTTGCTTACTGGAAAATTTATCATTCCTGAGGTATCAACCCTTATTCAACTTTCTAATTTATTATTACTTTCATATATATAATGGTATCTCTAAAGTAAGGTCTCAAGTTCGAGCCTGCAGATAGAAAAAAAGTAGTTAGGAGGAGAAATCTTAGCAAATATAGTCAATTAGGTTTTTCGACAAAAATTATTATATAAAAAAATATTAAGATTTTAATGTATTTTTAGGCTTTTTAACCATGACATTTTTTAAGAAGGAATTCCTTTTCAGATTTTATTCAATTTTTAGTTACATGTAATAAAGATAAAGTATTTCTAGTTCTCACTAATATTAAAAACATGTGTTTATAGGACTAAAATAGTCCAATTTGCTGAATGCATAGATTAAAAATAAATAAATAAATTGGAACTAACTTCAGAAAAACATTGATTCATAGACCAAAAATATAGTTGAATAAAAATTTAATTTCTTTTTTTTCTTTTTGGTACAAATTTAATTTGATTTCTATACATACATACAATAGAATGGAACAAATACATTTTTATCACCATATGATAGTCATTTTCATTTTATTTTATTGTTTGAATCATAGTCATTTTCATTGTGTTTACTATATTTTGTAGTAATTTAATGTCATTTCATTGAACTATAACACTAACAAGTAACAATGGAATACACAATCCTGAAAAACAATTTCATATGACAACAAATTTAAAAAATCAATGTTAAAGATAGGAGAATTTAGATTCTTTATGATGGATTTTATGGTACAATTATTTATTGACTATTAAATTAAGAAATTAATTATTTTTCTCTAAATTTACCGTCAACTGCACCATAAAATCGATTATAAATAATTTAATTTGATGATTAAAACTTTGAACATCACATAGATTAATGTGGCCTCAATATCTAAATCTCGACCATTACATTAATCTAATTTTTTATTTTGTTGAAATGGAGCAACACAATTTCTATTGACATATAGTATGGCAAAAGATTAGCTATACTTAGAAACATTATTCTTGTGTCATTTTTGTTTATAATCTTATTCTTGTTTTCATTGCAGCTCAATAATACAGCTGGCATGTGGTTTATTTCTCTTTTCATTTGCATTTTCTCAACAAGTGTACTAGAAATGAGGTGGAGTGGAGTTACAATTGATGAATGGTGGAGAAATGAGCAATTTTGGATAATTGGGGGTGTATCAGCAAATTTATTTGCTGTATTTGTTGGGCTATTCAAACTTATAACGGGTGTAAATAGCAACTTCATAGTAACATCAAAATCAAGAGAAGATGAAGAGAAGGAACATAATGAGATGTTTGGTTTGAAATGGACAACATTACTAATCATACCAACAACATTACTTATATTAAACATAATTGCTATGGTTGCTGGAGTGTCACATGCAATTAACAATGGTTTTGTGTCATGGGGCCCTTTATTTGGGAAACTAATTTTTTCCTTTTGGGTGATTCTTCATTTGTATCCATTCCTTAAAGGTATGTTAGGTAGGAATAATAGGACTCCTACCATTGTTCTTGTTTGGTCAATCTTGCTTGCATCATTGTTCTCTGTTTTGTGGGTGAAAATTGATCCATTTTTGCCTAAAACAAATGGCCCAATTTTAGAAGAATGTGGATTGGATTGCAATTAGATACTAAATTTGGTTATTATATAGTAGAAGTGATAGAAAAAAATATTTTTTGTTTGGTTGTGGGTTGCAAGGAAGATTGTATTATTTATTTGTAATGGTTGATTTACTTGATTGGAAGAGTTCAATTTTGGATTTGCATGACACTAACCTATAGGCATTATATTGTAAATAAATTCATTGTGGGCTTTATATATTGATATTATATATATATATATATATATATGGAATTTGCTAATTTATACCCCACCTCTTTTTATAAAGGTGTAAATTAGCAATCTATACCTTTTTATTTTGACAAAAAAATAACTCCTTACTATTTTAAATAAGTAAAGTTGAAGGGTAGTTTTGTAAGTTTTATTTTATTTACTAATGTTTAAAAGAGATGTATACAGTAGGTTATTAATAAACCTCTTTTAATTTTCAAGTGTAGATTAACAACATATACCTTTTTATTTAGACAAAAAAACCCTATTTACTATTTTAAATAAGTAAAATTAAAGGGTAATTTTATAAATTTTATTTTACATAGCAAAGAGAGAAACTAAATTTTAAAAAATGTAAATTACATATTTATCCCTTATTAATGTAATTTTTTAAAAGAGATAGTTGGATTTCTTTGTGCAAAATATAAAGGTGCACATTGCTAATTTACACCAACTAAAAAATTTAAAACAATATATGTATTTTTAATTTTTTATTAGAAAAATATTAAAATATTAGTTGCTATGTTTTTTTTTTCACTAGGAATTGAACTTTCATCTTTTATCTTTTCTGTCAAATAGTTGAGATACCCTACCCACCATTATGTTCTTATTCACTAAAAATTGGTTTTGCTAACATAGTGAATGAATATGGATCAAATATGGTTTAGTAGCATAAACAAATATTATGTTATTATTCACTAAAAATTGATTTTTGCTAACTTTTAAAGCTTGCACTCTTATTTCCTGAATATTAAATATGGATTAGTAGCATAAACAAATATTTTGAAGATATTGAATGAATTTTAATGATCTTTTCAACAACAAAAAATATTTACTCTCAAGTCTTGCTAACATGCCTTTTGAACAAAAAATTATTATTATTATTATTATTATTATTATTATTATTATTATTATTATTATTAATATTATTATTATTATTATTATTATTATTATTATTATTATTGTTATTGTTATTATTATTATTGTTATTATTATTGTTATTGTTAAAATTATTATTATTATTATTATTATTATTATTATTATTATTATTATTATTATTAATATTATTATTATTATTATTATTATTATTATTATTATTATTGTTATTGTTATTATTATTATTGTTATTATTATTGTTATTGTTGTTGTTATTATTATTATTATTATTATTATTATTATTATTATTATTATTATTATTATTATTATTATTATTATTATTATTATTAGTAATTGTTAATATTATACTCAAAATGGAGATCGAATGAATCATTGACTTGTTTATGACTCTATTCCTTATTCTTGTGACTTTACAGTATGCTTGATGAAATGTTGATCTCTAGGAACACTTGATTGTAATATTCATAATTACAATCATTTTGTGAAATTAAAACCAGTGGAAAATGAGCCAATTTTTTTTATCAAATATGACATGAGATTTAATAAATAACTATATTGCAAGTATTAAAAGGGTTTTTTCCCCTCCAAATTACATATCAATTACCCAAAGGGAGTGATTCTAAGATTGAGGAGTTGTCGTTGACCCAAACAGAAGATAATTGAGAGGAATAAGTGTCTTATTAAGTGGATAAAATGTTTCTTGCAAATGAAGTAATCGAAGTTGAAATAATATCTAGTGAAATCTGAAGACAATATCACAAAACCTAAATAAAACTTGAAATTGATTAACTATCTATATTACTAACTTATGTATATTGATTGAATTTATAAATTATTTTTATTAGTGATTTATCTAAGTTATGTGTTAATTGGATATTCCATGACTTTTAAATTACTATCATTGAATTACACTATAGGATAGGTCTTCATCCTTACAATAATACTTTTATAATCTTCATTTGATTGATCATATTACTTGAATTTATACATTATTTCTCATGACTTTTACACTATATAGGAGAAATATTATTTTGATTATATGAAATTTAAATTTATTTTATTGATCATGCACTTCAAGAGGAGTTTGAGGCATCATCTTCTTCCCACTCGAACCGAACTGAACCGAATTGAATCGCATCATTTGAGATAGCAGCAAATTCAAACAATTACAATTACAATTACAATTAATTGAAAAAGGAACAATGACATAAATGAACTTACCCATCTTAGGGAAATACACCACCACATTTATTAGAATGCATTCATCATGACTCAAGGTGAAGAACATACAGGAGAAAGAAAAAGCCTATATATATTTTTCTGCTATCTTTCTTGAGTACAACATATATTTTAATGTGCTGACTCTATATACATGAAAATGATGCCTATGCCTCTCCAAGGACAACAATTGTAGAGATCTCTAAGTCCTTCAAATTAATAATTGATGATCAAAATAAAACCTTAATTAAGTCACATTTGGAGAAGATTATTCACAGTAACTGTCACAGAATTTGTCCGCTGCAAGTCCTGCACAGTATTGTCAAAAGCTTTAAGATTCAATATATATATCAAGCAAGCATTTTGCATACTAAAATTAAGGACCAAAACAATAATAAGTGGGGAAATTATAAGGTGTACCACCTTGATAGGTATCTACCGTGGACAATCAGTGCTTAAAAATCACCTGAAACTCTATTAATGATCCACAATAAGTATAATTTAACAGCTCTCCACGTCTTTACAGCTGAGACGATGATCTGATTTCAGTTTGAGACAAGTTGAGGACACATCCGTTTTTCCTTAATTATTCGAATTATTCGAACTGATGTTGATTGAATCATTGTCTTAGTCGTAAAAACCAGAAAGAGCGTTAACTTATGCTTCTGAAGAGTATTGTCGATTGTCATGTTTCAGGTGACTTTTAAGTACCGGTCTACAATTGACTACCTTTATAGGTGGATTGTAGAACTCGTAACCTCTTCAAGATTTCAACTATAGGATGATTGCAAATACACCCCGTCAAATATAATGAGAAAATAAGACATGCACTATCGGTGTAAAATAATTTTACATTGACAATCAATCACAACTCGCCAACGCAACAAATAATTAAATAAATGCTTTTATTTAAAAATTGTCAAACATGATGTGGCGAATTGAAGGATTATGATTGCGTGTCAGTGTAAAATAACTTTACACTGACAGTGCATATTAATTAATCTTATAGAATATTTGGAAAGTAAACCCTTAAACATTTTGGATCTTTGAATTGCCCCTAAGGTCCAGCTTGTACATGTTATAAGATGCTGAACAGCAAGCAATGATAGAAAATTCAGATGATGACAGTTTTCAGCATTTTATTTTTATTATTTTGTTGATACAAATCTTCTTTATCCCTTGAAAATTGGACTATCTTCAATTTGATCTACTCTCTAGGTACTTCTATACATATTTTCATTCATGTTCAAATCACCTCAAACGAGATTCTACCTTCTTTTCAACTATGGGACAGTGCCAATTTTCTCTCTTGATCATGTATTGTATATCCGTTCATCCATCACAACTTTTTCATCTTCCTTACACTAGTTTTACATTATTGTTGACATTATACTACCAAACATTTTGTTCCACCGACAATGAGAAATTTTCAGGGTTAACTATCTGGACAATTTCTTTGGTACCAGGTAAGAAAGTAGCGAGCGAGGTGTGAATTTTGTCACAATGAAATCCATCTTCTTTGCACACAACGGTACATCATTATCCACGCTTTTTATTTTAAAAATGCCAATGACAGTATTACCATAATAAACTGCTTTGTTGCATCAAATATTTTTCATCATCATAGAATTTGGTGACATTAGGTAAACATGTTACAAGGAAAAAATCGGTAAGCGCAAACCACTATAAGTGCACTTCTAAAGGGACGGCGTCTATCTGACATATTTATATGGCAGCATCTAAAAGTACAAAGTTACTTTATAAACTTCACTTATTAGCCATCAGCCAGTGTTTTCAAGTGGATTGCAAAAAATAGTGATTGTTTAAATTTCGCTATGTCACAGTGTTATGAGCCACTATAGTCGCTATTTGATAAAACTTTGTACTAGTACTAAATAGCATATTTCCATTGCACAGTAGTGCTATAGCGCCACTATAGGCACTATTTGACAACACTGATCAAACATCAGCCATCATACTATTCATACATACATATCCAAAGACCAAAGTTCCGGAAAAAATTGCTCCAAAAAATGTTTTGAACTAAAATACATTATAATTATGTAATGCAAAAAAATCCAAAACATACCTGGAATATTATGTCATCTGGAATATGAGGTAGAACCTCCCGAACAGTCTCAGCCATAGCAAGTACATTTGCTACATTATCATTTGCAGATCGTGATGCGGTCCTTATATGTAAACCACCATTTCCTCCTGGCAATCTTCCCGCAGGAGAAGGAACGGTCGGACTCGGACCACTCGCAGAAGCTTGAGACGGATTAATAGGCCAAACGTTCCAAGAAGCTTCATCGAAGCTGGTTTGAGCATAGGTTTCTCCAACAGATGCAAGATGTCTCATCATCATTTGAACTCTTCCGAGACCTACTGTTCTGATAGCAGTAGATGGACCGGCTCCATCGACGCCCTGGTTTGGCCAAGAATGCAACCAACTTGAATCCACTCCTGCGCCCCTAGATAAGAAAAAGTAAAATCAGCAAAAAAAATAAAATGATGCATCAATATATAAAAAATAATAAATCTACATACAAAACTAAAATGGAGTAATCGACCATTCTGATTTGTTTTTACTTCTACTTGGGCTTTCATTTGATTGATTTCTAAGCTAGGAGGATTTTGTATCTTCTTGTGTACTTGATAACAATTCGAAACAACAATTCTAAAAAAAACAAGAAAAAAGGATGGAGGACATGTAGCATGGAGTTTGAAGATTGCACCTCCAAGAAACACCTTCGGCGTTGTTCATTGTCTGATTTGGAAACAATCCTGCAGGCATGGTTTGTCTAGCAGAGTTTTGACGATCAAATACTGCACTCATTTGACGCGCAAGTTGCTCGTCACTCGATATTACTCCTGCACTTGTGTTTGTTTCATTTTCAGGCTGGCCTGTAAAAAGTGGCTTTCGGCACGTTGGACAAGTATACATCTCAGTCAGGCCTTGATCCAACCTAGAATCAATTCAGAAACAAAATATTACCTCACTAAAATGAACACATAAAAACAAGAAATGAGATATGCCCACTGTCAGTGTAAACATCCAATGAGAATTCAACATTTTGCGTTTATCTTTAAATTGTGGTTACTAAGTGGCTTTACATGGAAATATTGTGACTTCTCATTGGATGTCGGTGTAAAATATTTTTACACCGACAGTGCATCTCCATTAAACTCAGAGAAACATGTATAAGTTCATAAAATCAACCATACCAAGATCTCAAACATGCAAGATGGAAGAGGTGATTGCAGTTTAGCTTTTTAGCCTTAGCCATAGGTTCCTTCATAAGCACATTATAAATATTATTCAAAAGTATAGCCAACCCACACCAAGATCAACCAGAAAGAAAGCAGTTTGGCAAACTAGCATACCCTACAAATAGCACATTCATCATCATATGCTCTTAGCTCCTCGGTTGTTGCATCAGGAAGAGCTGCATGAAGTGCTCCTAGAGCTACCCTTAGCCTAGTAAAGCCTTTTATGCGATTTATCATTGCACTAAGCAAAGCCTGCGCAAAAAAACATCAATGAATACAGGTAGTAGAATATGAAAACATCGATTAAATTTCTATGGACGGTAAAATTTATGACAAATTAAGAATGAAAGATATACAAAAATATTTACACGTATATTTAGAAATAGCACTGCATCTACGAGATGGAAAGCCATGCCATGAAGCCGCCATATATACAAGTAATGACCAAGTGCCATAAAAAATGTTGCCATGTCAAGGAAAAATCCCAAGTTCCGGATAAGAATTCCCTTCCATTCCAATAAAGAACCTACAGTTACGCCACTTAATTAGGAAGCTTAAATGAAAAAGTTAATAGACAAGTAATCATTTATCGCAGAAAAAGAGCAAAACAAGTTCACAGTAATCAGATTATTTCGGCAGTGTTAACCAAATAGATTGACTGCAGCAACAATAAAAATCAAAAGAATTCATGTATTCTGAATCTGAAGAAAGAAAGTCGAATGAATAATGAAACCAAGCTTTTCTGTTTTCATGTAGTCAAATCAACTCTTAAGAAATCAAGATTTTTATTCAAACTACCTGCGGTTAATGTGTCAAGCAGTTTAGGTGTTCGGAAATCACTGCTACTGCAAGCTGAATGATGGATCCATATGTCAAGCAACTGAAATCCATGTACCAATAGGGCCTACAATTCATATAACGCCATAAACAATTTCATTAAACCAGGCATGATTATATGAGCAGCTCTCTCAAATCTGCAAAGATGTATTTTAAATACCTGTAGGGTCTCGAAAGCAATACTTAAAGGCTCAAAGAATAGTAACAGAAACATAGAGGACTCATGTGTTCTATATATTGCAAGACAAAGCCTTATCCTAGGAGCATAAAAAGAGAAGTGTCAGAAGCAATCCAAGCTATAAAGTTACAATAATAATAGTGATTGTTTCAGCCTTCATGAAAATTATCTCTAGAAAAGCTCAAAACAGATTTGTTATGCCATTAAGGCCTTCTTTGGATAAACAGCTTAATTAGACACTTATTATATAAGTGGTTATGTATAAACAATTTCTATAACAAAAGATAAAATAAAGTCAAATTGTTTTTATATAAGTTATAAACTGTTTTCATAAGCTACCATGGAAAGCTTATGGAAATAAGCTGAATACTACTTGTGGACATACCATAACTTGTGTTCATAAGTTCTCCCAAACAGTCTTATAAATACGTGAGTCAGTAGATAAGTTCAAATAATTCAATCCAAATAGGCCTTAAGTCAAACAAGAAAATCATGAGTTCCACAGCCCTAGCTATCATTTAAATGGAACACGTATTAAAGAATTAATCATAAATTGTTAAGGTATCAGAGGAATCTCCACTATTGTAATGATGATGATAATAGCAAATGTCAAACAAACATTGTATTGAAAAAGAGGAGTAAAAAAGAGTTAGCAGTACCAGAGAACATCAACCAAGAAAATGAATAACAATGCTGAATATACACGAAGATATGTCCACGGTGTGGCTGACGGAGATGCATTCAGCCGCTCCAATCGATCTCTAGCCAAAGCTTGAAACATCTATGCAATTTGCGAAGTATGTGCAAGAACATGTTAATGAAAATTTTGTACATATCAAAACTCTACAGAATTATTTCAATATTTCTCTTCTAGACTTCTAATATAAATATATATACCTTCAAAGAACAAAGCACAGCCAACCATGTTGACCAAAGACCTGCTTGATAAAGTGTTGGTGGCACAATCAATGGAAGAAATGTCCCCTGTTCATCCACCGTCACATGATAAATAATATAAAGTAACATCAGGTGGTTATTTATCAACATCAAACTGTTCCCATTACATTTAAACTTTTAAAAGTTAATACAGTAAATATTTACTAGCTACTCACAAATGCTTCCCATATCTTCCAAGCCAAAACCAAAAACAAAATGATATTTTCATATTGTAAACAAACTTGCACATTATCCAATGATGAAAAGTGAAAATTGGAAGTAAATAACGCCAAAAAACAAAAAAAAATGTGGAGCAAAAAAAAGCCATTGGTATCCCAGCATTACAAACTGGCTAGCAAAAGAAAAATCATTCACAACAACTATCCTCTACCACTGGTGGTTATATTTTTGTAACAACATCGGCTATTTATCGACATATTATATTTCATAATCAACATGTTTAAGGTAGTATTGTCAATCGCATATCACAGAAAATAGCAATTTGTTCAAATTTCACTACGCTACAAAGCCGCCATAGCAACTATTTGAGAGCACTTTGTACTCAATAGTGCATCACAAAACAATAATGATTTGTTCGAATTCCGCTATGCTATAGAGCCACTATTTGACAACACTAAGGAACATTGGCATTGACCGTGTCAACTAGCTAATAAAAATGTTCCAAAAACCAAAAGAAAGGGATGCCATGACAATGGAGTATTTCTCAATCATAAAGCATTACAAACTAGACTCAATAGTATTTTGAATAAACAATTACTTTGCTAAGCTTAACTGTCAACAAATAGTCAGAATAAATTTGCTGGGTGATGGGTCACACATTTCATAAACCACGGAAATAGAAAAAAGCACTAACCTTGTAAATAACATAATTAACAAGACGCTCAATCAGCTTACGAGTTTCAGAAGGATACAACTCTGCGAAAAACATAGCCTGCATATGATAAGAAGGATCATGAATAGAAAGAACGTTGTTAACTGATAAAGGGAAAAATGATATATACTACCATTAAAAATAAAATCATGGACACCCTTGTTGCCTACTAAATTACTAAGAAGTAACGAAAGCGAGGAGTGTCAAGCATTATTGTAACTCTTTTCCGATGAAAAAAACATGGTTGGCAGTAAAAGCATGTGATAACAATTGACCATCAAACCAAGTAGTTTGGCTCAAGTGGTTAATGAGCTTCAGTTCAGCGAAGGTCGAATTGATCAGGGGTACCAATTCAAACACTGGCTAGAACATTCATTGGCCAAACTTACTAACCTCCCAGCCAATCACCAAAACCCCTTTCTCCTAAGAACTAGAGTATTAAGCCTCAAAAAAGTTGACCATCACAAGATTCACATCTTCAGGGAACTTATTCTTCTATCAACCCACTATGCACCCCCCTAAAAGAATTAAAATCACACTCAAGCACCCGGCTATTCTACTTCAATGCTACTTGTTTCACCGTCTATCCTAGTTCGAAATGAAGCATGAGAAACTTTGCTAATAATATTAAAAAAAACGCCGTCTTCCAAAAGTACTAAACATACAAACTACACCATAGATCAACATGTTACATTGGGCATAATCTATAAGTATGTCATATAAGTAACTAAGTAACTAATATTCCATTACAAACTCACCTTGAGACAAAGATTGAGAAGGACAAATACATTGATCATGCAATTCGTCAGTAACCCTATGGTGGTATACAAACCCAAAGGTAACTCATTACCATCGTCGACATTGTCCAAGTGAACTGAATTCCAGCCAATTAGTCCATCTGATTTAAGTTTATCTAGTGACAAATCTGTCCAAAACTGAAGACCTACAAAACTTAACACCGTAGAAACCGCCAAAATCGCTATAGACTTCAGAGCCATTAGTAATAATAACTTCAGCCTCTCTACTAACACCAATCTCCTGGATTTTCATCTGACTTCAATCATTGCCGCCCTTTGTCCATCATTAATATGGTTCAACATCCAATGGAACCAGAGGGCAAAGTTTATGAAATCAGCTTAAAACACCACCGTCATTCAGTCGCCATCCCAGGTCTCCAAAAGAAATAAGATACCCTAACAAAAAAATAATAATAATAAGCGGTCAGCTAAAAACTTAAAATGCTACCGAAAAGTATAAGTATAATTTTGATACACCATCAGTGTAAAAAGTTTTACACTATCAAAAAATTAGAACCAATCATATTAGTGACTTTAGAACTAGTTATGATCACAGTCAAACATTTATATTGATCTGACGATTATGATTGATTGACAACATAAAATATCTTCACATTTACATCAACTATGTATATGAATTAAATCCAAAAATAATATATAAACCAAATCCAGCATTATTCAAATAACAAAAACGAAAACTATCAACCCAAATAAGGTCATCTAACAACTCACTACTTTAAACTACAAAAATCTAAAAATGTAATCTCAAACTTAGAACCACGAAATAAATGCAGCAATCAGAGTTAGCACATGTGAATAAGAATTTTCCAATATCCAAATTTGATTAAAAAAAATACTATATTTCCATTTCCAATTCAATACACAAAAAAATCAAAATTGATACAATCCAATTTCTCTCCAACACAAAATCCACCAACCAATCAATTAGATTTCCACTAATCAACTTCCAATCGTAGAGAACCCTAAAATCATACTTAAAAGAGGATTGAGAAATTTAAGCGAAACGAGAAAAACCCAACAATCAAAATCAATAATAAAATTCAAAGGGTAATTAGGGGACAAATAAAAAAACAATTTTTTTTTGTATTTTTCGAAATGGATAAATGCGAAAACAATAATTGAGAATTAAAAAAAAGGAATAAAAAATGAAAATGATAAGAACCTGAGTCGATCTAGAAGGAAGGTGGGGTAAGGAGGGTTGGGGTTTCTGCAATAATCATTCGCAATTCAGAATCAACAAAAACAGAACAGAGAGAGAATTTAGGCAGAGAGAAAAAAAAAATGACTATATATATATCAGGTCAATATTTTTGAAGGAATTTAAATTATGTTACTACTTTATATAAATATAAACATTTATAAGTTTTAAGTTTTTTTTTTTTTTCAATAGCGATACTTTTTCTCCACATAAATTTCTTTAATCAAGTTTCCTAGAAAAAAGCATGATAACTATTTCGTTTAACTAATTGAATAATAAAATACAAATGATTAATAAATTATAACTAAAACTAAACTATTTAAGAAATTAATATAAAATTATTCTATAATTTTTGGATAGATTTTATTTATATTTTTATTCAATTAAAGAGTTAAAAGATAAAAATTTATATTATTCTTTTAAAAGAGACAAATTAAAATATTATTTATATATTAAACTTATGTTATTTATTTATTTTCTTTCGTTTTTTGTGGATATGTTTTTTTATATAATTTCTCTTCAACTCTATTCTTTTTTTTTTTTACTATACTATGTTCTTTTCTTATATTCTACACTTTAATGGAAGTACAGTTATATTTTAGACTTTAATTATATTATAGTTTAATGGAAGTACAATTGTATTTTAGAAAAATGATTAAATTTAGATTATTTTTCTACAATTTTAAACAAAAAAAGAAGAAATGTCCAATATTATTGATGTTTAGAAAGGTAAAAGACAAATTTCATATTAAACTATCATTAATCCATCAATGTAGTCTTTGATATTTTTAAAGCAATTGAAAATTAAATTAGACTATTTATTCTATCACACATAAAGATATGTGTTAAGAAAGTACAAATCATATTAGAGAATAATAGATTAGATATTATATTAATAGTTATTGAAAATGGAAAATTTAATTTAAAGATGTAAATTAAGTCTAATTATTAGTATTAATTAAATCTCTTTATTACAAATCTTCCATGTTCCACTGACCTAAATAATTTATGACCATGTGTCTGTTTGTAATAATCAAGTGGAAACAATGTTTCAAATTTGAATAAAATATGGGCTTTGGAATTATCCAATAAAAATAAATATTTTGATTCCTTATCACCGTTCATATACGCCGTCACCACCGCTAACTAAAACAACTCACTCATAAAGATTTTATGCAGATTTGTTGAATTTTATGATTCACAAAAGAAATTAAAATTTAGAAAAGAAAAAGAAAAGTTTTATTTCTCTTCAGTTTAAATTTGCATAAAAATTTAAAGTTTTTTTTTTATCAAAAATATATAGATTATAATTGACAATGTAAAATAATTTTTATATTAAAATTTTGTTTAATAGACAATATAAAAGATAAAATATAATATATTTATTGTATCATGTCTCAATTAATGTTTGATGAACTAATATAATTTAATAATATATTCATCAATTATATAATATTATGTCTTTATATTATTAATTCTTATTTTGAATATGAGTTGGACTAGAAACTAGGAAGATATGATAAGAATAATAATTTAACCAATTATTTTTATAAAATATATTTTAAAATATATAAAATTAAAATCTAATAAAATACAAATATTAAAATAAAAAATAAAGTTTTAAATTAAATTTAAAACAAAACTAGAAATAGTTATTTTTTAAAAAAATATGTACAGTTTATCGCATGAGTAATTTTGTCATTTGTTTTTATGTTTTTTCATTTTTTATATCTAATAAATTATTATCTAAAATTATAAAATTTGAATTATAATTTAAATTTTAAATTTTTTTTAATATCTTTTGTTAATTTATAATATTAAAAGTATTGTGTAAGTAATTTGATAAATATAGCATATAATTATTTCACATTGATAATTTTTTAATTTAAATATGATATATATTATATCTTATCATGATTATGAGTTTATCAAACACATGATAAAATAATATTAAATAGTTGGTTATCATGTGCAGATTAAACATGAGATAAGATCATGTTTATTCTATTCACTATTTTATCATATATTTATTCTGTTTTATATCATATTATGTCGAGAAATCTACCACTCATCCATAATCTATACCTTCCACCCCAAAACACATGAAAATATCATTTTACTCTTTTTTATTATATATAAAGTTGGAAAAAAAACATTCACTTCTTCATTTAACTCGTTCAAAAATTTCAATCAAAACATCATAATAAATTATCATATCTCGAATCTTTCGAAAGTTTTGAAGCAAGTAAAATGTTCAAACTTTTTGTTCAATTTCAAACCACATAAATGATTTTTTCCAATTCTTCAACAATTTTTTGAAAGTTTCATTTATTTTGAAACTTTCGAAATACTAGTTTTCAAATTTTTTTCAAAAGTTTCTAGCAATTTGGAACACCCAAAACAGATTTTTCCAAATTTATAATAAATTAAAAATTAAAAATTTCATTCATGTTAAAAGTTCTGAAATGCAAATTTTTATAAAAAAATAAAATTTTCGAAAGTTTCGATCAACATTAAACTTTCAAATTTTTTGAAATATATATAGATGAGGGATCAAATTACACCCAAAGATTTAAGTTCAGAGTTACATCATTGGATACATGTAAGTCTTAGTGTAACTATTTGGGTGTAAGTTAATTCTACTTTAAATAAATATATATATTATTGATATATTTATTTTATATTTAAATACATTTTTGGTCTCTGTATTTATACCACTTTTTTATTTTGGTCCATGTAATTTTTTTTTGGTTTAAATCCTTACAAATACAATTTCTTTTTAAAATAGTTCTTGAGTTGTTACTTCCGTTACAAAAAATCAGCAGCTGACAAACTCCATTAAATATAATTAAATGATTATATTTATTAAATTATATTAACCTAATTAAATTAAAAAAATTAAAATTTAAAATAACATTTTTTTTTAAATTGAACCCTAAACCTCTAATATACTTAAAATTTATCAGTTTCCCTTTAAGAAAACTTATATCAAGAACAACTTCGTTGTTTTCGTTGTTTCTCATCTGTCGCGTCTGGTTTGTCCGCGAAAAAGGAGTCGCCACCAATTTTATTTTTATTAAAGGAAAAATTGGATAAAACCTAAAATAATATTTTTGAACCAAAAATTTGGATTCGGGAGTCGATTACGAGTAGGAAATTATTAACACCCTACGACGTCCATTAAAACGGTTACCCTATAATTAATTATATACAAACTATTTATTTATTTATTTATTTTTACCCCAAAAAAAATAATAAAAGAAAAATTAAATTATTTACATTAATGAAAGAAGAAAAAAATATTTGTTTTATTAATTTGGTTTGACAAGGGTAAGACCTTGCTCCTACGTATCCCTAGGTGCAATAGAGAAATCAAAACACACTTAGTTCTTAGGTAGAAAATATTTATGTGTTGACCAATTTTATTATTATTTTTATTTATATATGTATCAAAAAATAAAAATAAAAATGTAATAATAGTAATAATGATGATAATAATAATAATAATAATAATATTTATTCATGGATTATATCTTCTACATCTGTTTTAAAGTAAAGAAAAAAAAATTAATTTTTCTTTAAAAAAATAACGTAATATGGCGGTATGTGAACGAGACAGATGGACATGACGGTGAAATAATCTGTTAAATTATTTGCTCGTACGTTGTCGGATATGTCGCGACACAAAGGCCACCCACGATTGAGAGTGAGTAATATGGCGCATCGAGCGAGGATAAATTTCATCCGACGGCCGAGACCATTAATTCTAATTCTAAAGGTGAAAACATTTATTTGTTGTTATGATTTTTTTTAGTTATAAAGACGTATTATGAATATTATATTACAATATGGTGCAATTTATTTTCTCGGTCTATAAATATCAATTGGTTATATTTTTTTATTATTATTTTTGTGTTGCAAAGAAAACAACTTTAGGATTAAACGATTCTTTAAAAAATAAAAGCTTAACACATGAGTTTACTTTTTACAAACAGGAAAA
>NC_021164.2:3309143-3310415 GCF_000331145.2 Cicer arietinum
GTTGGTTTCTTTTCTTTTAATTGGCCACAATTATACCGATTCTTATTGCTATTGATTCATTTCTTCGGTTTTCTTTTCTATTCAATTGATCACTATTATTCTGATTTTTATGACCATCAATTTATTTTCGTTTTTTTATTTATTTATTTTGATCATCATTGCATCGATTTTTATGACCATCAATTCAATTCTTTTCAATTTCCTTTATTTTTATTTCTTATTATTATTTTTATATTTTGAAAATAGTCTGAACAAGAATTAGAGGCAAACAAGAACCGAAAACACTTGTGATTGTTAAAAGCTTATATCCCTAATTATTTATTTTTATTTTTATATTTCTTCACATATAATTATATATTTATTATTATTATTATTATTATGATTATTTCCTTTTTAATAAAAAGTAAAAATTGGACAAAATTAGGTGTCAACAGCTGCCCCTCTTTACTTAGAATTTACTTGAGAATCAAAGTAAAAATAAGTAAAGATAACAAATTCTAATTTTGTCCGAAAAATAATTTTTAGAAGAATTCATTTCGTTTTCCCGACTTCAAGATGCGAGTCATTTTCTCGGCTTCGGGTGCGAGTCGTTTTCCCAAGCTTCAACATGTGGGTCGTTTTCTCGGCTTCTGGGTGCGAGTCGTTTTCCCGGCTTCAACATGCGGGTCGTTTTCTCGGTTTCTGGGTGCGAGTCGTTTTCCCGGCTTCAACATGTGGGTCATTTTCTCGGCTTTAAATTTACAAAATTTCATGAATGAATGAATGAATATGTCGGTTTTTATTAATATTTTTATTGGACACGACCATTCAAATCATGAATGAGAAAAAATACTTATACTTTTTTATTTTTTAACGTGATATCTTTGATCTCTTTTTTTTTTTTTTGCCCTCTTCTATTTTTCCTTTTCTTTCGTTCTTTCTATTTTCTTTGAAGAAGAAGAATTAATATTGTGATGTGAAGTTGGATCTCATGTTGTTGTCTGCCTTATAATGTAAACAACCTATACTATATCCGATTTTATTGCAATTCATTATATCGAGGTATGGTATATGTTTTACTTTCCAATACTTCTCATGCCATAGTTTGATCCATATTGTCGATTCTATCCTTACGACTATATAATTTTTGTTATTTATTTTGTTATTTTTCTTCTTCTCTCAGGCCGCTCTTTCGAGTTTTCAACCCAACAATTATTTTTTGTGTACCTTAATTTTTGCCAAGGTCTCCCTTTCAGGTTTTCAACCTAGCGAGTATTCATTACTAAGTGTGAT
>NC_021164.2:3310529-3311001 GCF_000331145.2 Cicer arietinum
ATAGTTAGGGGGTCCATTTCTCATGAAAATCCTTTTGAATGGATAAGATTTTTTTAGCACCAGGTCTCCTTCCCGGAATTCTCGAGGACGTATTTTTTATTATATGTTTTTTTTCAGTCTTTTCTAATATAATTGCCCATGGCATAAGGCCGCCAACCTTTTTTCTTCAATTAAATTCAATTGATCGAAACATATTTATACCCATTCCGAATCCTCTAGTTTGACTTCCATTAATATTATTAGCGAGAGGATTTCTACTTCAATGGGTAGCACAACCTCAATCGCATATATTAGGGAAAAAGGGGTTGCCCCAATTGAAGTGCGTATCGAGGTGCGATACCCGTGTAGTGGCAACGACAACATCCCATGTCAATCTTTGTATGTTACAACCATTTTCTAAATAACTTTTTTTTTTTAATGTTTTTATGTTACATTATTCGTTCCACACAACTGTTTGATTTTTTTCGTAAAA
>NC_021164.2:3320871-3354969 GCF_000331145.2 Cicer arietinum
TTTTTTTTCATTTATTTTGATCATCATTGCATCGATTTTTATGACCATCAATTCATTTCTTTTCAATTTCCTTTATTTTTATTTCTTATTATTATTTTTATATTTTGAAAATAGTCTAAACAAGAATTAGAGGCAAACAAGAACCGAAAACACTTGTGATTGTTAAAAGCTTATATCCCTAATTATTTATTTTTATTTTTATATTTCTTCACATATAATTATATATTTATTATTATTATTATTATTATTATTATTATTATTATTATTATTATTTCCTTTTTAATAAAAAGTAAAAATCGGACAAAATTAGGTTTCAACACTCATCAATGTTCTTCGTTGTTTCTCATTGGCGGTTCTTCGTTGTTTCTCATCGGTGCGTCATATCATCGGCGGTTCTTCATTGTTTGTCTCTATGATCTTATTTTGCAAATGAGATAAACAAGTGATGTTGGAGCAATTCGTGTGTGCGTGTTAAAGGTAATGTTATTTCGTCTTTGTTTTCTCCTTTTTGGGGACTAACATGTAACTTTACTATTTTCGTTTATTCTACTATGATTTTTGATTTTTCTATTTGTGAGATCAAAATGTGTATTTACCTTGTTTTCGACTATTCTAATGTTATTACTGTCTGATGGGATGCAATGTTTGCCTAATTGACATGCTTATTGTTTTTTACTCTACAGGATGACCTTTTCTGTTAGTTTCCACTATGGGGGTAAGTTTGTGAGGGATTTGGTTTTGAATTACATAGGGGGTAGTGAGCAGGTGGTTCATGGGATTGATGTCGACAAATGGAGTTATTTTGAAGCTGTTGGAATTTTGAAGGACTTAGGTTATGATAACTCCAAGTATAGGTTATGGTTGAAAAATGATGAAGATGAAAACTTTAAAAGAATAGTGGATGATAGAGATGCAGCTGAGGCTGGCGAACATGCTCTACAAATGAATTGCAAAGCTCAATTATATGTTGAGCACTCTGTAAAAAGGTTGTTTGGATTAGAACCAGGAGTAGAGTTGGGGCAGTCTTCTAGGGTTTTAAATGGAGTTGCATAAATTGATGTTGATGATGATGAAAGTGTTAGTGATAGTCACAACAATGAAGATGAAGTTGATGGTGTTAAGTTTGATGATAGTGAGAATGAAAGAGCACTTGGCTTGGATGATGGTTTTGGTGTTGATAATACAATACGCGATTCTTCTATTGGATCATATAATGTTGAAATCCAAGGGTTAAACCATGGTAAACCATGTAGTGTGAAGATTACTACAAATAGGTCCATTCTGAAGAAAACAACTAAGAACATGGAGATTGTTCATGTGTTGGACAATTATAATTCAAATATTGAAATGGAGTATGCTTATGCTAGTGAAGAGCTAGATAGTAGTGATCCTAATTCAAATTCAGAAAAAGAAAAGGGGACCAAAGTATGATCAGTTTAGGATGGGGGAGCTTAACAAGAATTACAAGTTCAAATTGGGATTAGAGTTTAAATCACATGTTAAGTTTAAAGATGTAATAAGAGAATGATCTATATTAAATGGGAATGAAATCAAGTTTATAAAGAATGATAGCATAAGAGTAAAGGTGATATGCAAAGATAAATGTGGGTTCTTAGCACTTGTAAGTAAAGTGGGGGATAGTCACACTTTTAGAATGAATAAATGGTGTGGTGATCACAGATGTGGCCAGGTTTTGAATAATAGTTCTGCAAATTCTAAGTGGATTGCTAAGTAAGTGGCGGATAAGTTGAGCAGTTGTGATAATATGCAGATTCATGAGATCGTTTCTGATATTAGAATGACATATTTTGTAGGTATAACAATAGGACGAGTATGGAAGTCTAAACATATTGCAAAGGAGATTGTAGAAGGTGATGCAACAAAACAATATACCTTTTTGTGGAGTTATTATGTAGAGCTGAGGAGGGCAAGTGTTGAAAACACTTGTAAGATAAATATTGATCGTCCATGTCCAACACTTCAACCATGATTTAGTAGTTTTTGTTTTTGCTTTGATGGTTGTAAAAAAAGGTTTTTGAGAGGCTGTAGGCCTTTTTATGGGGTGGATGGATGTCATCTAAAGACAAAGTATGGAGGAACATTTCTAATTGTTGTTGGTAGGGACCCGAATGATCTATATTTTCCCTTAGTTTTTGGGGTGGTTGAAACTGAGACTAAGGAGTTTTGGAGATGGTTTCTCACTTTATTACTAGAGGACATTGGTCAATAGAAGAGATGGGTGTTCATCTCTGACCAACAAAAGGTACTTTGTTATATTTTTACAATATTAGTTAATTTGTTCTATTTTAATGTTTGATTGAATTCTATAATATTTTCATTATTAATCTGGTTTTGTAGTGCTTAATCCCAATGTTTGAGGAAATTTTTGTGAACGAATTGAGTATAGGTTATGCTTGAGGCATTTATATGCCAAGTTCAAGAAGAAACTTGGTAGTGGAACTTTAATAAGAGATTTAATGATGGGAGCTGCCAAGGGAACATACTTTCAAGCATGGGAGGAGAAAATGAAAGAATTAAACGGTGTAAATGTGAAGGCATGGGAATGGCTAACTGTAGTACCTACCAAATTGCGGTGTAAGCATGCATTTACCTTTTATCCAAAGTGTGATGTTTTAATGGATAACTTGTCTGAAGCGTTTAATAGCACTATTTTAGTTGCTAGAGATAAGCCTATTTTTAAAATGTGTAAATGGATTAGAAATTATTGGATGAGTAGGATCGCAAACCTAAGATATAAGCTTGATAGGTGGCAACTTAGAATCATGCCTAAACCTAGGAGAAGGTTAGATCAAGAAGTGCATGATGAGCAAGAAATTCAAAGTTCCATGTTGATCATTTGCAACTACCATACAATTTTATTGTGGATATTGAGAAAAAAAACTTGTAGTTGTAATTTTTGGGAGTTAATAGGTATCCTTTGTAGGCATGTAGTTCTATTCTGGAAGGGCTAAGAGACAAGTTTCATCTTATAGATGCACAAAATGTGACCAACATGGTCATAATTCAAGGGGCTGCAAAAGTAACGTCGTTAATCCAAATGCTCAATTGCGTAAGGTAATAAAGTTATGCTTAAAATTTATTTGTGATGAGGTTAATTTTATATTTTTATTCATAATTTCGTTTTGTAGAGAAAGCAAAAAAAATTAAGCAAGTTCAGGACGATGAGGCAACTATTTGTGTTGATACTGCTGCAACACAAGTTAATGTTGCTGGTGTTGAGGTAGTTGGTGGAGAACCTCCACAACTTCAAGATGATTTGGATCTTGAATTTGAGGCTCTTGTTGTAGAGCTTGCTGCTGCATTTGAGGCTTCTCAACCCATTTTTCCTGCTAAAGTTCCTACTTCTTCATCTATTGTTGCTTTTGAGTATTTATTGCATTTGCATCTGAAACTGTTGTTGCTTCGGCGTTTGTTGTTGTATCTGCTACTAGTTCTGATGCTACTACTAAAATAGTTGAGGTAAATTCTACAATTTACATAATCATTAGTCAAATGTGTAATTTATATGTGTAATTCTTCAATGTTAAATAATTATGCAAATATTGGTTGTTTTAACTACGTACCCATATTTATATGATTTCAATTTTGCATTTGTTGCTGATTTTACAGAAAGTGAAGAAAACAAAACCAAAAGGTGCAAGAAAATTAGGTGCTAAGAATGTGAGGAGAAGTGACAGATTGAAAACTACTTTTAAAGGTGTCTATAGTGGTCCTGGAAGTGATTCACGAATTTCATTACTTATAGATGATGTTGATGTTGATGATGATCAAGCAGGTTCATTAATAGTTGATGATGCAGGAAGTTCACAACCTATTTTGCATGATCCTAAAATGGGAGGTTGTTTGGGTCAATTAAGAAATTGAAATGAGATTTGTAGGAGCATGACTCAGTGACCATTTTGAAGTTGTTCTTTTGTTTTTTAGTTGTTGTAGGGAACCTAAGTTAATTGTTAATGTAACTTAAGTATGAATGACAATTGTCTATTTTGGTCAATACAAGATGATTCTTTGTGTCTTGGTTAAGACAAAATACATTTATCTATTTTGATTATGAATAACAATTGTCTATTTTGTTAAAGACAAGATGGTTCTATGTACTTTGGTTATGAATGTCATAAATGACAACTATCTATTTTGGTTAAATTAATTTATTTTGTTAATCCTTTTTACGGGTTAATTTTTAAGTTGATGGAATTGATGATACAGGGCATGTCTAATTATTTTGCCAATAAACATTGAAAGTATGTAAAGGTATTTTTTTTTTTTTAATTATTTTCATTTGGATTTTTTATTTCGTATGGTGATGAGTTCTTATCATTGTGTCCTAACATTGTTGAAATTTGAAGGGAAATAGATTGAGTTGTGTGAGGGGAAATAATGATTGTTGGGTTGATGAAGATAATGATGAAATTCACTTTTTAGGTTTGTGGTATTGGATACGATTAAAATAACAAATAAAAATAACTATACAAAGTATTGCATTTCATCAGAGACGTTAAGGATAAAAAATAATTTTTCTGAATATTGCAGGGATGAAATTAAAAAAAAAAAAAACATTTTTCAAGGACTAAAACTGAAATTTGTTATATTTACAGAGACCAAAAACTGTTTCCCTTTGTCAATTAACGTTTTTGTAACTTCCACTTAACATTAAGGATCAAAAATAATTTTTTTTGGGAAAGAGATTGAGTTGTGTGAGGGAAAGTAAGGATTGTTGGGTTGATGAAAATGATGATAAAATTTACTTTTTAGATTTGTGGTGTTGAATACGATTAAAATAACAAATAAAAATAACTATACAAAGTATTGCATTTCATCAGAGACGTTAAGGATAAAAAATAATTTTTCTGAATATTGCAGGGATGAAATTAAAAAAAAAAAAAACATTTTTCAAGGACTAAAACTGAAATTTGTTATATTTACAGAGACCAAAAACTGTTTCCCTTTGTCAATTAACGTTTTTGTAACTTCCACTTAACATTAAGGATCAAAAATAATTTTTTTTGATATTACACGGATGTAAACCAAAATAAAAAAATTAAAAGGACCAAAACAAAAAAAAAGTTATATTTACATGGACCAAAAACATATTTAAACCTTTGTTTTATTATTATTATTTTTGTGTTAGTGGCTAGGATGAGAGGTGTAAATGAAGAAATTATTTGCACTATCATCCACAATGTTAGAGATAGAGACAAAAGAGTTCCACCTATGACATCTAATCGACGAATGTATCTGACTAATCATCAAATTCGTCAACATAGCAGTGGTTTCAGGAACTTGATGAGGATGTTTAGGAGCTTGTGTAGATGAAAGAGCCTGAGTAGATTGACCATCAGGAAGATAAGCAGATGAACCATCACGAGTACAAGCACATGGACAATGAGACAATGGAGGATGAAGAAGCATAAGAGGATAAGGAAGCGGAGGAGCAGACTGCCAATGAGCAGGTCCATTAACCATTGTTCCCTGGAGGGCCTTTCACCACATCAATGTTAACACAATATGAACATCATTTGGCTTGTAGGATATGGTAATGATAGCTATATTTTATTTCATTAAATTTTTTAAATTAAAAACAAATATATTATATTTAGTTCATTTTTGTAATGAAATGTAGTACATTATTTGATTGTTGTGTTATTTATGTTTTTAATTACTTGCAGGACTGTGGTCCATTGAAGGCGATCATGCATGGTCTGAAATTGAAAAAGTTTGTAGAAGTAGAGGTACCTGATATTGTAGCATGTTGGATTCAAGATTCGAGATTGATGCACTTGTCTTTGGCTTATTTGATGGTGGTCGATGTTGGTCTCATATTAATCTTCATAGAAAGGTGGCATAAAGATACTAACTCGTTTCACATGTCAATCAAGGAGATGACCATCACACTAGATGATGTCACGACTCTTTTGCACATTCCTCCATGTGGTAGGTTCTTTAGTACACCAACAAATATGAATATTAATAATGTCGTGATTGTTGCACATGAACTGTTGAGGGCAACGATTGAAAGAAAAAAAACTGTTGAGATAAATTTTAACAAATGTGTTCAATATAGACTACAATGGTTGTGCAATCTATACAAGAGTCTCATCGGTCTGCTAGTTTGACTATGATGCAATAACATATCTTTGCACTTAGTTGGAAGCACTATTTTCGCCAACAATACTCTCACTCGAATCGAGGCGAACTATGTTAACTTGTTCACTAATTTGGAGTGTTGTATGGACTATGCATGGGGTGCAATTATATTGGTTGTGTTATATGATAATTTCGGAGATGGAGTTATTCATGAAACGAGCCAATTAGGAGCGTATATGACTCTGTTATAGGTATAATTGTTACTTATAATTATGATTATTATTATTATTTTTTTATAATTGTAACATATTAAGTTGTGTTTTTAGGTTACTAAATTGTCTTTTATTTTTAATGCGGTGATGGATTTACAAGAGATTTCCTAAAATTTGTAAGCGGGGAACAATGAAAGGATTTCTAAACATACTCCCAGAATCCATAGGTGGACCGCTAAACATGTTGTCGAAGGTGGGTTGATGATATTATCTGTAGAGGCTTGATGCCATTTTACTCGAGGATGTAGTATTCATACTATATGATGATGATTGAGTCAAACATCCTCTTGAACCAACGATAATGTGCTTTCGTTGGGGAGGAGTTTCAGTCATTTATCTATCAGAGTGATGTTTTCCACAATTTGGTTGCATTCTACGTGACGTTCCTCCAATGCCAGCTAATACAAATAGGGAGTGGTAGAATACTTTGAGAGTATGTATACAGGTTGTTTCGAGTGTCTTGCCTCTTGTGACATTTATTGGTGAGGTATCAGATTGCTATTACGAATGGTACTTACATGTTTCACATCCTGGTATCCTCCTTAAGGATCCACCTATTGATCCACAAGTTTCAAATAGTGAAGTTCATGAGAGTTTTTTTTTTTTTTTTTTTTCTTACAGAAGTGAAATTCATGAGATGTTATGTGAGTTATTCAACATGTTCGAGAGAGACCATTAGTAGATTGTGTTAATAGTTTGTATTATTTTTAATGTTTGTTTTCTTGTGTGTCTATTGTTTTATTTTTATTTTATGAGGCATTATGTATTTTATAGTGTGACTTATGCTTTATTTTTATTTTGTGTCAATTACGCAACTACGGTTTCATTTCTCCAAAATAAACAAACGAGAGACACATAACTTCATGATGAATTTTATGAATCAGTTGAAGTAAATTTATAGAAATATCAATTTAATTTGTGCAATCTAAGGCATACAAATTAATCTTTATCTAATGAAATACAAGATGGTGCAATAAATATTGGATCTATGTGTTCACATTGTTTGAGACATCCTGCATAAGGTATTTATCATGTCTTAGCACCATCACTACAAAAATCTCTCAATTTCTTAGAGGTAGGTAGCAAATGGCAACCAGACTTCAATTTTACTTGCATAATGAAGTATTGGGTTTAATTAAATATTACTTTACTATTATAATAAATTTAATTAAATGATAAATTTATAATAAATTTAATTAAATGATAAATTTATAATAAATTTTACGTGTACACAATGGTATCCGTGGACAAATTCAATTGCTATTAAAGAATGATGAGAAGAATCTTTTGATGGTGGTTCCTCAACGAAAAAAATGTCATGTTCAAATTGTAACACCCCAATATTTTTATATATATTATATATGCGTCTTTTAGTAATTTTCATAATTTATTATTTAATTAATAATCTATTCTATATGTAAAGAAATTAAATTAAAATTTACCACTCTCTATTTTACTTGAATAATTATAACCTTTATTTTTATTTAATTGTTTTGGTGTGACAATTACATTAGAATGATTGATGGCATCATTATTTTCTACGTGGACAACGGTGTATTTTATTTATTTGATTAGTTTCGATAATCATAAAATTGATGTGTTAGATACGTCGACTTTATTTTGTTATGCGTGACCTGCAATGATATTTTTGTCTTACTTGATTTATTTTAGTTGATGAAAACATTAGTTGAATTATTTAATTAAATTATAATTTATACGAGTTATATTGTTTATTAGTTTTATTGTAGACCAAATAAGTATTCGATCTAGGAGATAGTATAGTTAGTGAAAATGCTTAGTTTTATTTATATATTATATTTAATTAATTTATTGTGACAAATAATGCTTAATTATTTGATGAAGTATATTTATATTAAGTAATTCATTGTTGGAGTTTTGTTAGTAATTAATTAAAACTCGTATGAGTATTTTTTTTAGAGTGAAAAAATACCAAGTCAATTTTGGTCAAAAGTTAATCACCCACACTACTATTCTTGATAGCTATATTTTATTTTTTAATAACATTTAATTATAGAACGTGTGTTTTCTACTTTACATCCCTCAAATGTATAACAAGCAAAAATAAGTATATGAATGCCAATTAATTTATAACGGTTGGTCATTATGAATGATATTATTTCAATTGAATACCTTATTGATGTGTGCAATGAACCTCAATGAAAAGAATTATCCTCTAATCAGCTTCACATCTCCATATTAGTCTCATACACCTCTTCCTTATAGAATACGATAAAACTTGCAATAGAGCAGATAGAAGTCATAATCACCCATACCTCACACGTCATTCCCAACATTATATTTTGTTTATCTCAAATATTTTCTAAGTCACTCAAACAACCACCCACATATTCCCTCTCTTTCTTGTGAAAGTTCTAAGCTTTTGTTCTTTCATCTTTATGAGATTTTTCAAGGGTTATATAGTGTTACGTGCAAGGAAAGCGTTCAAGGTAAGGGTTTTTCCTCATGCAGAGTTAGGATAATCAAAATAAAATTTTCTAAGTTATAGTTAGTTTAATTAAGTTATATTGAACTATTGGATCATTGAAAAAGAATTTCTAGACCATAGTTTAATTTTTTTTTTTCTACAGTATCCTTCAACTATTACTACTTATTCAACTTCCAAAATATTTTTTGTAGTATTTTACATTAATGATAGTGAAAAACACATTAACAATTAAGATTAATAGTTTGATCAAATAATTTTTTTTCTATTTTTTTAATTATTATTGTATTTTTTAATATGTGTCAAAAATCTTTTTAAAAAAACTCATACTCATTGTGATTTGTGAGATAGTATTTCTTTTGCTTACTTTTTCATAGAATAGCTTCAACTATAAAATTAGCATCAATGATAATAAAGCATCTTGAAAATCTGAATGTAAACTAAAAAAATTGTTTTTGCAAGAGAAGATTAAAACGTTAAAAAAGTACATTAAAATTAAAATATCCAGTAGACTAAAAATGTATATTTTTATTTTATTAGAATATTTATGTATTATTAAAAAATTAGGTGTATTAATGTAACTTCTATAAAATTAGAAAACCTATAATAATAGATAGTTTTAAAGTTCTCCTTGGTGGTGACCAATAACTTTTGGATCAACCTAACTTGCACCACAAATTTGATGTAATAGGATGTGTAGTCGTTGAAAAACTTGGAAAGAAAATAGCTTTAAGATTAAGTGTAGCATAAAGAGTGAGAAGGAAATTCAAAGTTAAAGTGAAATGACACAAAAGGGCATATTTGATGAGTTATATATTATTTTTATGGTACATAAGTGAATTACAAAAATAGATTCTATACATATGATAATGGATGATATTAGTGATTTTAGTGCATTTTTGAGGAAAATTAGTGATTAAAATTATTTAGATTAAAGAAAATGATTGATTGAAAGAGAAATGAATACAAAATTATCATAGATAAGGGATTTAAAGATAAAAAATTCAAATTCATAGATTATGTATTTTTACTATGTATGGATGAGTTTGTTTTTACTATTGAATTAATAAGTTTTAAATTGAATCGAGTGGGACATAATTGAATTTCTTGATCCAATAATCTTAACCACTTGATAGCGTGAAGAGAGAAATATGGGAAAAATTGGTGTTAAGTATGAGAAAAATAAATAAATATACCAATGAAAAAAAAATAGAAGTAAAAGAATTAAGTTGTTCTCTTCCCTCCTTCGTATGGTTAGATAGAAAGAAAGAGAATTGAAATATAAGAGTTTGTATAGTTTGCAATAATATTCTTGTTTTTATTTTTTATTTAATAATAAGGAGATAAGAAATTTTATAAAATAAATAATTATCTATATTTCTAAAATTAATAATAAAATATTAAAAAAAGTTTTTATTATTTTCAAAAATATATTTCTATTAACTAACATTTTATCTTCTGTTCTTGACAATGATTCATAAAAGTATTTCTTAACAAGATAAAATGAATATATATTTTAGAAAATAAAAACACCAAATATATTTACAAAATAAACGAGGCCAAGTAATTTTTAAAAGTAATCAAATATTATTGAACTAAGATACTAACATATAATTTATTGATAAATTTAATAGTTTGACATACTTATTTTTTGTTTTTAATCAATTAATTAACAATTAGAATATTTAAATTCAAATTACTTAGAGCAACAATTAGACACGTTTTTAAAAATACTAAAATCAATTATTTGACACATTTTAGATTTTTCAAAAATATTAATCTATTTATCATTTTCTATGTTTATGATTAATCTTTAGTTAGGAACCTAGTTGACTAATTTAATTTAAGTTTTAACCGTGTTAAAAATTGCATAAACTAACTCAAATTTAAGATAACTTAAAATGTAAAAGTAGCTCGTAAAAAGATTTGAAAGAGGAGCTCCACAAAGCACAAAAATATTGGAAATTTAGTTGGGAGTATGGATGGGCAAAGATCTAACACCCAACTGAAATCCAACCAACCAGACAAAAAATAAAGCACACAGGTGCGTCATTTCGAAAAGACGGGTTATATTTTTTGGTCTTTTTTGGATATGGACAATCGATTTCGAATAAAAAAAACACCATACAAATCTTACTCGTCATGTGACACTACTTGCATTCGTTGGGATAGTCTTTAATATGGTGTCATGAGATAATTTTTCAGCTTCGCGCATTAATTACTCTCAATTTTTCTTTGAAACAATACATCTGTTAATGCTTTGCGAGATATAGTTTGGGTTGTTTCCAAGGTTGGCCGTGAAATAATCACTCGATGGATAGTAATAAGTTTTGAAAAGTCGAGCGATACGACTATCGGGTGTTAACACAAGTTGTCGGCCTTGTTTACGAAGATAGTCAAATTAAAAACGTCAAGTTACTTGAAACCCTTTCATCTGTCTTGTTTGTACATCGACAAGTTAATCCTAATTAAACTAATTTTTCATCATTTTCTCAACCTCGTGTCCCAAAGAAGGAGGAAGAAGGAAAATATTCATAGCACAAAAGGAAATAGCTTGAAGGACAACTTTGATATGCATTTCTCTCCCTGCATGAGAAATTTTTTTACTACTCCATGAGTTGATCTTTTGTCAAACTCGATCCTTTATAAAACAAAAGCTAGATTTCTTGCTCCTCTCAATCATAGAAAGGAGTCCTAGATATTTTTTTTTTTACCTAGAACCAACTGCACCCTAAACAAATCAACAATGTGAGCTTTAAGCTTGGTGGAGACATTTAAACTATAGAAGATTTTAGATTTTTGCAAACTAATTGTTATTCCAGACGCAGCTTCATATACACATATGATATTATTCATCGTTTCTACTTCACGAGTTGAAGCTTTAAAAAAAGAAACAGTCATCATAAAAAAGAAAGTGTGAAATAAGTGACAATTTCTATATATCTAAGCCTCATGTAAATCTTCTATTTACCTGTGATTTTAATCAATATTAACAAACTTTCGACGAACAAGATAAACAAATAAAGTACAATGATTAAATTTATTTGTTTTTCTTATTACATAATTTAATTTATATTTTTCTTAACATTTAGAAATAACCATCGATAACTTGGAGTCATCTGATTATTAGGAGAATCATAATATGAAGTTGGTTGTAATTAAAGTTTAATTTTTTTTACTAAATAATTAAAAGATAGTTGATAATTGGATTTATTAGTGTTATAATAAAAAAAGTCTTAGATCTAACACATTAATTTTAGGCACATCAAATAAGGTTTTTCCACGTCATTAAAAATAAATAAGGTCCATAAAAAAAAAATATATATATCAACAAAATCTTTCAAGCTCTGCACAACAAACGAAACAGAAAGAAAGAAAAACTAGAAAAGAAGAAAGAAAAACTAGAAAAGAAGTGTAAAAGAAAGTGAGTGGTTTTAACTTATTTCGTTGTGTTAAAATCTTTGTGACTATATACATATATTAAAAAGGGAACAAATAATAATAATAAGTACCGTAAAAAAAAAAAATTAAAGAAAAGATGTACGGTCAAAAATAAAAGATAAAGAAATAACTGAGAATCCGGAGAAGAATTAACGAGAGAGAATAAATATTGATCTTTTATGTAATTATATTATATAATAATAATAATAATAGTGAAATTAATGTTACTAACTATCATAAATCTTATTTAATTAAATTTTGAATATTGGCCCAAACCCTTTAAGCCATTATTCCAAAGAGAACTTTCCGGTTGGGTTAAGCGGTTTGAGAGTTAGGGTTAAGCGGCGGCGCATTCGACAGCAACTCAAATACCTCACGCCGGCGACAAACACCTAACCTTCGAACTCATCTCCGGTGCATTTTTACATACCGAACAATGGCAGGAGGAAAGATAAAGAAGGAAAAGGGAAAGCCACAACAACACACACCATATCAAAGTGGAATAACTTTTCACAAATCCAAAGGTCAACATATACTTAAGAATCCTTTGCTTGTTGATTCTATAGTGCAGAAATCAGGTATTAAAAGTACTGATATTGTACTTGAAATTGGTCCTGGTACTGGTAATTTGACCAAGAAGCTTTTGGATGCTGGTAAGAAGGTTATTGCTGTTGAAGTTGATCCTCGTATGATTCTTGAGCTTCATAAACGGTTTCAAGGAGTTCCCTCTAGCCGCCTCACGGTATATGCTTTTTTTTTTTGATAATAAAATTTTGGAATTATTTGAATTTGCGTTTGATTTTGGTTTGAATGGTAGAAATTTTAAACCTTCATGAGATATATGAATTTGTGTTAGGACCTATTAAATATTGACATATATATTAGATATCTGAGTTGGTTAATTAGTTAAGTTGGTTAGTTAGTTACAATAGCTAATTAGTTATTTTGACAGTAGTTAGTTGTTTATCTAATTGGTTCTAGAATTGTAATAATAGCACGATACTGACGTGTAGATTATGTCGTCTGATAATAATTTAAGTTCATGTTTGGTATCATAGTGAGTTGCCGTAATTTTTAAAAGCTACAAGGTGTAGGTTTTATAAAACCACACTAAGCATGCTTTTTGTTCTAGTGTGGCTAAAATTGATTATAATTTTGTAAACTTGATTTGAGTTAAAAGGGAGATTAAGCTATTTAGATGTGTATACTTTCACGTGAAAGTGAGTTGAACAATGAATTTGATTGTAAAAATCACGTTTAGGCTCAAAAGCTATATATCCCCAAACATACCAAAATTAGTGTTGTCAAATAGCTGCTATAGCATAGCGGAATTTGTAAAAATTGTTATTGTCCAGCGATACGCTATTTAATACAAATGTGTTGTTAAATTGCTGTTATTGCGGCGCTATAGCATAACAGAATTTGATCAAATCTCTATTTACCGTGATCCGCATCTGACAATGTTGACCGAAATCAATTTTAAGTTCTTAGAATAACTTCGGTTCTTCCAAAAGTGAATTGAAACATGCACTAGGAAAATAAAACTGATTGAATGTAATGACATGTGTGTCGCTGTCCACCAACTTGCGTCAGATACCGAATACGCTTTCAATCTGGGTGTTACATAGGTTAAGACTTCCACTAATAGACTAGTCATTTGGATTGAGCTCTTTTTTTGGGCTTATGCTCCTAACAAATTAAGTCACATGAAAAGAGTGTCTTTTTGTCTGAAGAAATCTTCTAAGATTCAGGTGAATGAGTATGTGCGGAGAACTTTTGGGGCTTTTAATTTTCTCTTTAGCCAAAAGGACAGACTTTGAGTTTCATTGATGCAGTGGTTTTCTTTTACTACTAGAACTATAAGTAGTACTTTCAGTATAGAGATTATTTGTATATCAAAATTTTAGGAGTTAGAGGCTTCAATATTTAAGATTTTAAAATGCTAGTGCGTGTTACTTCATCTTTGCTTCTGAAATCCAAAAAGTTTATCTTGTATCATTATTGGTTTTTGATAAAAATATCTTTTGCTTCTTCTAATAAAGACAGAAAAAGCATTAACCTGAAGTTCATGTTTCTGTTGAATATCATTTGGAAATAATTGGAATTTTGGTATGTTTACATGTATGCATAAAAGTAGGTATGATATGAGGCAATTGTCTTGAATTGTGTTTTAATTATGCTATGTTGATTAATTGATTTTCATCAAGTGGCTTTTACAGTATTTATCCTACTGCGTGTTTCTTTTTGCCTTTCCAACTATCCCAACTTCCACAAAGCAAGAGATAATTTTTCTTTTCCATGGCTTTTAAAACTTAGCATCTAAATTTTATTTATCTTTTCTTTATGATGATTATTACAGATTATCCAAGGTGATGTGCTGAAAACTGAACTTCCATATTTTGACATATGCGTGGCGAATATTCCCTATCAAATATCTTCTCCTCTCACATTCAAGTTACTAAACCATCAGCCTGCATTTCGTTGTGCAATCATAATGTTCCAGAGAGAATTCGCCATGAGATTGGTTGCTCAGCCAGGTGACAAACTCTATTGTCGTCTTACGGTGAACACTCAACTCCATTCTCGAATCTCCCATCTCCTAAAAGTTGGAAAAAACAATTTTAGGCCTCCACCAAAGGTTGATTCCTCTGTGGTACGGATTGAGCCTAGAAAGCCTCGCATCGAAGTTAACCAAAAGGAATGGGATGGATTTTTAAGGATTTGTTTTAACCGAAAGAACAAAACGCTTGGCGCAATATTCAGGCAAAAGAATGTGATATCTTTGCTTGAAAAGAATTACAAGACTGTGCAGGCACTGAAAATTTCGCAAGAAGGTTCACTGAAGGAAACAGACACCAAAGTAGACTTCTCCGATTTCACAAATTTTGGCGACGATCAAGGTATGGAGATGGATGATGACGGAGTAGATGATGATGATGAAATGGATGTTGAAGATGGGGGTGCAGATGAGGTGCAATCTGAATTCAAAGATAAGGTTTTAGGTGTTCTGAAAGAGGGAGATTTTGAAGAGAAGAGATCGTCGAAACTCTCCTTGCAAGAGTTCCTGTACTTGCTTTCTCTATTTAACAAAGCTGGCATTCATTTTTCCTGATTTTATTTATCATTTTTCAAATATATATTTCTTCACTGTTTCAGTTGATTCTAGCATTTCTACAAAGTTAGTATTTTATTTATCTAAAGAGAGCAGTATCAGATAAAATGTTTTTGCTACTTCTGCATTGTATTTTGTGAGCTCCTTCATAAGTGTATACCAATCGATATAATCTATGTTGCAGACACAGATTGAATATTATTCTTGTATTGTTTTATGAGGAGGATCTATGTTTTGTTTAAATGGGTGAGATTATGTTTCATTCTGATTGTCCAAATCATAGTTCATACTTTATAGTCGCGACTCACACAAGACGTGTATAGTACAAAGGAACCACTAATTAGTAAAAATAGTAGGCGGATCCGGGTATAATTATTATAAATAATTAAATTTAAATTTTTTATTGAATAGATCAATTTTATAAAATTTTAAAATATTTGATATTTTATTAAATAATTTTTGTAAAATAAAATTTTAAACAACATAAATAAATATCGTTTGATTACATTACTATGAATTTCATATTTATATAAAATTATATGTTTGAATATTAATATATTATATAATTTCAAACAATGAAAAAGTCAATTCTTTTAGTACATACCGATATTAATGGTCATTCTGAAACAATTACAAAAATACTGTGGTATATTAAAATCAATACCGTCAATATAAAATATACTACAAAACATTAAGTTTGACACACCATAAAAAACGTTATTAGATGCATTTTCTTTTAGGTATTTTTTGTATGATTTTTATATTATATTAAAATACATCTTTATAATAAACTTTGAGAAAATTATTGTTGGTTAAGTTAAGAACTATATGAAAAACATTTAAAAAAATGCATCTAAATTTTTGTTCATAGTATTATATAATTATTTGTTATCGATAATTAAAGAATATATGTATCATATACAAGAATTTAAAATATCATAAGATTAATATTATATTCAGTCTAACAATATCGGCAAATTGAAGTGATAAAATAATTATATTTTCATTATGAATAATAATTTTATTATTTTGATTTATTATTATTATTATTATTATTATTATTATTATTATTATTATTATTATTGTTGTTGTTGTTGATGTTGTTATTGTTATTGTTATTGTTATTGCATACTTTTAAACTATCTCTTTTCCCACCCTTTTCTAAGTCATATGTTTTTTCCTTTGCACTACAACTTTGATATGATTTGGAATATTTGGAATATATATTTGTATAATTCGGTTTGACACAATAAACTTCTATAAATTAACATCATTCCGAGTATCAAATAATATAAAAAACACTTACTTAATTCTCTATAGATCTCATTCTCTTGAACAGAAAAATGATCCAAGTCCTTGCATGAGTGTTACTCTTACTCTATGTGAGTTGTCTCTCCATGTTTGGTAAATACCACCACTCATCAACCTCAACCTCAGCTCCTATTCACCCTTTTATCTTATCCCCACCCATCCCCCTTCACCGTGTTCGGTAACCAACATTTCGTCACTAATTTATAATATTTTTCATAAGGATATCACTCAAACAGTTCCACAATCTATTAATAAAAAAAAAATCACATAAAATGTGGTGTATTGTTACTGCAACAATACCACAAAGGCTGCATACAAAAACAATAATACAACATTGAATCCAAATATTATTCATTGTGAAGTAATTATGAACGATGTGCCAAATCAAAGGAGATCCGATGGAGGTGTAGACTAATTAGTCCAAATTGATTTATTAATATTTGTGGAAATTTGTTGATATATGATCAAATATGATACCTTAAAATACTTAAATAAATTATCATTGTTAAGGGTGTGTTTGATTTACTAAAAAACAAGGGATTAGACATGATAATTTTTTTTTACTCTATTTTGATTTAGAAATCCCATTTATCTCTCTCTTTGCTTACTCACGTATTCCAATCACAACATTATTTATTTAAATAAAATTAATTTAAAAAAAATATATAAATATATACAATTTTTTAAAAATTAAATCACATATTTCATGATTATTAATCTTTTTATAATAAAAAATAGTTCTTTCAAATACCTAAAAAAAGATCTTTAGAACTTTTTTTGAGCCTATGTATATGTGTGTGCGCGTATTTTTATATATGTTTTATTGATAATAAATCTTATGGAGTTAAAATTAAGTTTTATGAATGGTGATCTAATAATGATTTCACTTAACTTTTGTTTAAGGAATAAGAAACACAAAAGTGGACAAGTTAGAAGCCACTCACATCAACCAATTGCAGTGTATCTACGCAATAATAAAAGAATCAAAACAGTATAAGAAGACTACAACAATAACATCACAAGCTTCATGAAGAAGACTGTTGTTTGAATCATAAGAGGATTAATTGAAGATTCAATCAAGAAGATGAGCTTCCTCATAAAGAGTTTTCTTCATCACATGAAGGTTCATATTTTAATGATCGTTATAGAAAAACTTGTATCCGAAATTACATGATAGTATGTTTGAAGTAATATGAAAAAACTCACATTCAATTTTTTATTGAAAGCTTTGAGAATCTACCACAACAATATAAGTCAAAAGAAAAACGCAAATTGTTTATGAGAACTCTCAAAACGTACTCAAAGTATCATCTTACTAAAGTTCCTCATGATTGAGAATGATCTTGAATGAGTTTTTAAAAGAGCTCATGCAATACACAAAGAATGATATAAGCGCAAGGAACAATTTTTATGAGCAAGTACTTTAAGAATTAATTAATTCAACTATCTTATCATTTATTGATAAGAATATTTGTCAAAATGACAAAAGAACACTCTCATAAGGTGAAGAAAATAATTGTCCAAAAGTTCATGGTTATCGCACCTACACCATGTTAGCACTATTACAAACATGTTAATGCATCCAAGAGATTGTAATTAAATAAGTCAAAAGGTGTCTCGAGATTCAAGTGCAACAAGTGTTCAGAACATTCTAAACCAATTAATAAGGATAATGATTATAATGATTATTTGATACCTTGGGAAATATGCCCAATGGACATATTATGTATTCAAACGTATATAAATATCAATAAAGAAGTCAAATAACTTCTTTATGAAAGAATCTCACAAGAAATATATTATATAATATATCAATTATTCAAGAAAATGATTGTTGAATGATTAAATCATTTATTGAAAAAATTATGGAAGAACATTCAACATAATGTTCTAGTTGGTCTATTAAAGAACAAATGACAAAAATGATCTTTTTGGAAGAACAACATGCAATAACCCAATTAACATTTTGCACATAATTTTTTCAATATTTAATGAGCAATTAAAAGTCAAGATTTGAAGGTCCGCTAGTGTTGCGTGTAAATAGAAGTGTGCAAGTATACACGACCGTGATAAGTAATAAAGTGAAAGTCGAGTATCATTCCCACGAGGATTGATGTGGCTAAGTTCTAAATATTCCCAAATTTATATTTTCAATTAATTAAGATTCAGATTAACAAGTAACAAAGATAATCATTTTGTGTTGACAATAAAAAGTAAATTTAAGAGTCAAACTAAAAGAAATAATGAGATAAGGTTTTCCTAAAATTCAGAGGATAAATAGTAGTTAAGGATACGACTCAATTATGAAATCTATTTATATGTTTTACGATGTTGCAACATGCTATAGTGTTTTTGGTACCAAATTGACCTTGGAGATTTTCTAACACGGTCATCATGATAAGCAATGAGTTATTACTATCCTTAAGTTCACGCAATATAGACCATATCATGCTATGCATGTTATTCCTAATCATTTAACTTTAATATATTTTTGAAGCTTATTAACTTAATTCATATTAAATCAAGCACTTTCCATCTTTATTCTTTTCCAGGATCAAAATACTAGCAATAAAACCCAAGTGGTCAATTTAAGTTTTTAAAATTAGATTAAAAACAACTTATTTAAGAGGAAGCTAAGTATACTACATCATATTAACATATAAACTCAATTAATCACTTCATCGATCTTTATCTACTAAGAGTTTTAGCTCGTATTAAGCTTAGGGATTAACATGATAATGAAAACTAACATAAATGAGTTCATTACAAGTAAGTTTAGTAAATTAAGGATGAAGAAAAGAAGAAGAATACAAGCCAAAACAACATATGCAATTGATTATTCTTTAGCTCAAAGTGCAAGTTCATTTTATTTAACCAAAAGCTTAAAAACTAGTTCCAATGGCTCTAAAATGTGGTGGAAGATTATGGTAGTGATAAAATATAGTCGACAAACATGTATGGTGGCTAGGGCAGAGTGGAGGCTATGAAAATTGGGTTAAAACTCTCATCCTTTAGTTCTGCAGTAGTTGTCCTTTATATAAGATGTTTTTAGACCACTTTTTTTTTTTTTTTTTTTTTTTTTAATTTCCAATTATGTCTATTTTGTCCTTATTTATAAAACAATGGACAATGGACAACTTAAATATTCCTTGTCCCAATCCTTGAAGTGATTAGATGTACCAAATTATTACATTGAAGTTATGCACTTGTGGGCCCATATTTATGCACTTTTATTGTACCTTAAGGTAATGCACTCAAATGTTGCAAGTTTCTGCAACATTACTCCAGACTTAGCCAAAATATACTTTCTTGCACAAATTCAACACAACCCATCATAATTCCAACTTAAACCAGCCTAATCTAATAAAAAGGACATCTAATTAATATTTTACAAAAATATACTAAAAACTACTAACTTAATTAAAAAAATAACTCGTATGTTTAAGAGTTATCTACTAGTAAGAAAATGTCCAAATTGATCTGCGATTGATAACAATTTTTTTGGCACAAAAGTACATTGCATGATACTATTTAACATAACTTATTGCACATGTCTCAGTTCAGGAAACTATTCCAATGATCATATGACATACCACCCAACATTTTGGTTTGCTCTATATCCAGTGGGGAGAACAATTTGGTTGAAAGGATAACATCCTGATCGAAGAAGAATCTTATGGACAAAATTACACTAAACTTAAGGAGATTGACTCAAAATATTAATGGTACCTTATAAAATGTGTTCAACGAATATATTCAATTTAAATTTAATATTCAAAGTCCCTCATCATCTATAAGTTGAAGGTCATTTAAAAGATGAAGACAAAAGTTCAATTAAAAATTTATCTACACTAGTTCAATTTAGCATAAGTTCCAATATTCTTTTCTAAAGAAAACTCCAAGCTTTCTTCACTATATTTGCATATAATCAATTATCAAGTATATCTTTATTTATCCCAAACAAAGAGTTGAGAATCATTTGATCCCAAATACTTTTATTACACATATTGTAATATTCTCATGTATAAGTTTGAAATGTGACTTTAAAAATCATTTATAGATTGAAAGATGACTGTAAAAATCATTTATAAGTTGAAAGGTGAATTTAAAATTTCTTTCTAGATTGAAAGACAAATATTGAAATTGATCAAGGTGTGAAATAAAATATTTTGGTTCTAAAGTACATAATGAAAATCTCATGATTGTGAGGACTTGATTAGCCCGAATTGAGTGAACTAGTATACTTTTTGTGTGCGATCTTTCTATCCATTATCTTTAATTATCTAGACTCATAGATCAAACTTTAGTATCATTATTTTTATTTATATTATCTTAACTTCATATAAACTATATATAACGTTCTTATTAGTTGAAAGCTTACTAATCAATTTTTGATTATCAAGTTTAATATTGAGTAAACATTCAATAAAGCCCATAGATTAAATTTTAAAATAGTCACAATTCAAACTTCTTATTTTTGTGACTATTCATTTCACTTTAGACCACATATAAAAGTGGTCCACCGTGGACCATCACTTAAAAATTATTGAAAATTATAACGATGATCAACAATATTCTTCATAAATAATAACTCATGACCTTTTCATCTTTATGTATAAAATGATTACTTGATTTAAGTCGATTCGATACAAGATATATATTTGTTCTTCTTTATTTTTTATCAAACTAGTATAATTTAAATAACTATCTCAATCATATAATGAATATCATCGTTACCTTTGCAATTGAAAGACCTTATGACTTTGTATATTTTTTTTCTTTCTCTTCTCATGTGAAGCAAAGGGGAAATTTTAAAGTTTCATGTTTGAACCATTAGATTAAAATAAATTACTTAAATTTAATTGTTTAATTGATTGACAATGCGTGAATATTATTTTGCATTAATCAATTGTCTTATGTTCTTTTTAGTTTATTTTGAAAACCACAAAACACAATAGAACTCAATTTTTGAAATACAATTTTAGTCCAACATATGGTATTGTTACTTTTCCTAATTTCTAAGTAAAAGAAAAATCAATTTTAAATTAAATATGAGTTCTTATGTAAGATAAATTGGTTTGAGATTTGTGCCAAATTTTAAAAGGATTTAACCCTACATCCAAATCTCCTTTGTACAAAGACTTATGCAGTGGTGTACACTGATGTAAAATATGTAATAAAAAACACTGCACCAAAACGTTGAATAATGTCGCACTCTGATGATGAACTCAAGAAAAATGTGACATAAAAATAAATCTATGTGAGAATCACTTATTTAAAATAAAAGATGAAGAAAAAAATTGATGCAAAGAGGTGAGTTCAAGCTATAAAATGACTCCAAATCACCTATCTTTAGTGGATAAAGAACAAAACGAAAACAAAAAGAGAGGTGAGAGCAAAGCGGGCTACACTAGGTTAAATATTTGATGCATTGTTTAATTTGTTAAATACTCTGAAGTCCCCAGGCTTATGATAACTTTTTTCCCATTCAGGATAGATTAGTATGTTAGTTTATATATTAATTTCTTAGTTAGATGTAGTTGATGCAAGTATGATGTGTTACAAAAAGGTATGTATATATTAGGTTTAATGAATTCTTTTTATTAGTTGATCTTAACGAAAATTAATCCCAAAATAGTAGAAATAAAAAGAGAAAAAGAGAAATATAATAAAATATGATCTTTGTTCAATTTTTCGATGTAATGAGAAGATAAAAGAAGATGTAGTCTCTATTGTGATTTTAGTTTCACATTTCTATTTCTTTTATGTTCCATTTGAAAGAAAATTTAAATTTTCTATGTTATTTGCTTACTATCGTGCACTCGAATTATGATTTTAACAATTCAAAACAAAAAACGAAACACGTAATATATTGATCTATGTTCCCTTTCTTTACTGGATTGGAAAAAAAAAATGTAGACATTATCTTATTTTAGTCTCACATTCTTATTTCTTTTATCTTTCATTCGAAAGAAAATTCAGACTATTTATATTATTTATTTCATCTATCAATCTATATTTACTTATTCTCGTACATTCTATTCACGACCTTAAAAATTCAAATAAAATAAAAGTACTTACAATTTATTTAAAAAAAAAAAAATAATGTTCAGATATATAAACACACTTTTAAAAAATCAAATCACACATTTCATTAAAAAAAAAACTACAGTTCTTCAAAACTTTCAAATTCTTAAAAAAGGGGCTGTTGAACTTTTTTTGGGGTCCATATATATTAAGTGCATCCCTAAACCAAATATCACAAAAAGACCAAAAAAAAAAAAAATAATGATATAATTTGTCAAATAAAAAATAAATAATCTAAACTTGTCAAAAATAATAAGGCTAAATTACATTCGTGGTTCTTTAACTTAATTTCAGGTAACGTTTTAGTCCTTTATATTTTTTTTTTCCGACTTGGTCCTTTATTTTAATTTTAAGTGACAATTTGATATTTTATGTTTTAAAATTTCAACAATGATATCCTTTTTTATACAAAAATTCAAAAAAAATTTCAATCAAAACTCATAAATTTAATTATATTCTTCAATATAATACAAATTTCATCAATTTCCTAACGCAAATCTTCAAATAAACTCGTATTTTCATACTTTATTTGATATTTTTAGAAATAAAGGACTAAATCGGAAAAAAATAAAATAAAAAACTAAAACATTACCTGAAATTAAGTTAAAGGACCACAAATATAATTTAGCCAAATAATAATATTAACTATGAATATTGGACTAGCCTTATAAACAGCACAATCATCGTAACATGATAATAATTATAATAATAATAATAATAATAATATTTTATCTTTTCTTCTGTTTTTCTCTCATCTATCTCTACTCTCTTATATTTGTCCTTGTTTTGATTAATTCAGTGTACACCCCCCACTCGCTCCCCAATCTATTATATTCTGATTTTTCTATTTCTCCCAAAAAATAAAAATAAAAATAAAAATCTCAAACCGTTTTTCATGGGTTCGCTCGACGCACCGATCAGTGCGGAAAACGGTTCCGTTCACGCCGCCGGGCACGGCAAATCTCCGTTAATTGATGTCGCTGCACGCGCCGCACCGGCAGATTCGACGCCAGATTTCGACACATCGAAGCGGCGGAGATCGTCTGTACTTCCCTTGGAGGTTGGGACGCGCGTGATGTGTCGTTGGAGGGACTCGAAGTATCATCCTGTCAAAGTTATCGAACGCCGCAGAGTTCATGGCTCTGGACCTAATGATTACGAGTATTACGTTCATTATACTGAGTGTATGAACCTAATTTTTAATTATTTGTTCAGTTTCAGTTTCGATAGATGAAAATTGAATTGTTAGGGTTTTGAATTTTGAAGTGTGTGTTTGATTTTGAGTTTTGTGGTTTTGAGCTTTGGTTGGGTTGAATTGATTTTTGTAAAATGTTATGAACTCTTCTTGCATGTAACTTATTAGTGTGAACCTGTTATTATAATTTGTGAATTGTTATTTGTTAACATAGAAATGGAAATATATGGATTATTATTATTATTTTGACAGAATATATGGATTATGCTTGAGGCTTTGTTTATTATTTTGAATATTCCTAACTCGTTCCAATACATTTGTTGAGTATTTTTTGGTGTTTATTTGTTTACTGTATGTTGGGGTGCTTAGGTGCTAACTGCTTTAGTATTTTTCAATGAATGCAATTTGAATTGTTAGGGTTTTGAATTTTGAAGTGTTTTGATTTTGAGTGTCGTGATTTTCACTTTTCAGATTTGGCTAAATTGTAAATTGACTTAGTGTTCACTAGAATGTCAATTGAATTGATTTTTGTAAAATGTTATGTTGTGAGTTCTTTCATGTAGTATACTATAACAACTAGTGTGAATCTCTTATTGGAATTTGTGAATTGTTATTTGCGAACATACTAATAGAAATATATGGATTATTTTTTTCTTGAAAGAATATATGGTTTTTGTTTGAGGCTATGCTGTGTTTTTAATATTCCTAATTCCTTCTAATATATTTTTCTAGTTGTTTTTAACTACGTCTATTTGTTTACTGTATGCAGGGATGCTAAGATGGTATATGTTATAGTAGTTTTTTTAATTTTATATTTCTTGTTTTTGCAGTCAATAGGAGGCTTGATGAGTGGGTGAAGCTTGATCAGCTCGATCTTGATTCTGTGGAGGCAGTTGTTGATGAGAAAGTGGAGGAGAAGGTAATGGTTATATCTGCTAATTGTTTGCTTGCATTTATTTTGAGTCCTTAGGTTTTCATAGAAAGTGATATTATAGCTCAGATTCCAAGATCTGTTTTTTTTCTTTTCTTTCTACAGCTTCAATTACAAAAGTCTTTTTCCCCACTGGATGGTGTTGGTTCTGTGTCAAATGACATTTAAAACTTTAGCCAAGTTTCAGAATATATGTTTTATGGTGCTCTGGAATTAAATATTAATGTGTGGTCACTTGCACTGGCCATTCTTCATTTTCATACTGCAAATGGTGCTTTCTTTTTCTTTTGTGTACCTCTTATTTAAAAACACGCATTCTGTTTGTGAATAAGTTCATTTAGAAAACCTGGACTTGTGGTTTTTACAGGGGGCAACAGGTTTGAAGATGACACGCCACCAAAAGAGGAAGATCGATGAGACGCATGTAGAGGTATTGAATGGTTGCTTTTCAATTATAATTAGAACATAGGGAGTTATTTAGAAATTAAGTAATTAACACAACAGGACACCTGCTAGAGTTCAAACATTTCAGTCTCCCTATCTACATGTGCTACAAGTGTGAGTAGTTGCTATTTGAACCCGGGGTAATCTGTTTGGTTTTAGAAGCAAACCCCGAGGTAATCTGTAGTTTGCCATGACAATAAATTAAATAGTTTGCCATGTAAATAAATTAAATGTTTTTAATTTGAAATTTTTTTCACTGGCACACTGCTCTGTTTGAATGAGTATCAGTTGTCAGTATATGAGTGCTACTTGATGCATCGATACACCTCATGCACAGGATCTTCCAAACAGTACATCTGTTTTCACACCTAGCAGCTTTTATTTATTATGAAATTGAACTCACATAAATCAAGTAATTGTGATATTATTTAGTTGGAGATTGAGATTGACCCTTGTGATTACTTTCGTGTATTTGAAACCAGTTTACTCTATGGACTGATGTTCCTATCTCAAACTGCATTGTATTCCTTATATTTTTAATATACATATCTATTATTAAATTTATAGGGCCATGAGGAGCTTGATGCTGCTAGTTTGCGAGAACATGAAGAATTTACAAAAGTGAAAAACATAGCTACTATTGAACTTGGAAGATATGAGATTGAGACATGGTACTTCTCTCCGTTCCCACCAGAATACAATGACTGTTTGAAGCTGTTCTTTTGTGAGTTTTGCCTCAATTTCATGAAGCGCAAAGAACAGCTCCAGAGGCATATGGTGAGTTTTGTTTGAAGATGATTTACATTTCACTAATAATGTCTTTGGTATTGTGCATGCATTGCTCTTATTTTTTTTCTTCAGTCATTTTGCCGTTTGCTTCAATTGGTGTTTTGAAACTTGTATTATTATGTATGATATTTGTTAATTGGAACATAAAGTTATTTTAACTCTTATCTTAATCAGAAAATTACTTATATGCTTATTTGTGAAGTTGTTTCCTTGCAAATCTAAAACCAAAAATTGTAATAGTTCATTGCAGTTCTCTGTGTTTTAGCGTTCTGTGATTGCAAATTAGCTAACTCCATCTTTTAGCTTTTTATACTTATGTTTATGACTATTAATTTGATCTTTAAAATTTATTATTACCGTTATTTATTTGAAAATAAATTTTATGGTGTAATCAAATTCATTATCTTCTGAAATAGTCTATTGACGACTGGGTCATATGAAATAGTCTATTGAATGGCTGTGTTGAAGTTTCTTCCATCCTCCTCCCAGGGGTCAAAAGATATCTGAAGAAAAATGTATAGTTTTATATTCTGAATACGTGTACAGCATTTTCTGCCCCTTATACCATCATTCATGTCCTGTTCATGCAGAAAAAATGTGATCTTAAGCATCCCCCTGGTGATGAGATATACAGAAGTGGTACACTGTCAATGTTTGAGGTACATTTTTAACTGTAATGCTGTTTTTAATATTACAAGTTCCTCCTTTATTTTCTTTGTTGTCAGACATCGCCCTCTTCCATTATGTTTAATTTTTCCAGTTGAATTGAATTTTCCATTTCTTTGTTCATAATCCTTAAATTATCATGTATGACGAATGCCTAGTGTATAATATAAATTAAAATAACCTTTCTCGTTTTGTTATTTGTTAATGCAAGTAATTAACATTTTGCGTCTTTTCATTGTTCAAGTTACAAAGCTGTAAACTAAAAGAGATGCTTTTCCTTCTCCCACTGCTCACCATCTCTATCTTTATATTCACTTTTGTATTCAATATCCATATATACAAATATTCTTTCTTCCTAGATGTGTGGTTCTCTAGGGGATGAGAGGACTTCAAAATTACTTAAATGTTGGTTGAGGAACTTAATACTCGTCTTCCAAATTTAAATGGTTAAATCTTCTAGTATCCTTATTATTGAAAGAAGAAAAAAAATTAATGAATTGTGATAGGACAGAGTATTGGGCCTTAGCCCAATAGATAGGTTGATTAGAGAATAAGAGTTAGTTAGCATATTCTCTGATTTTATGAAATTCTGTTACTGATTTCTGTTATAAAAGTGAGGGAAGGGTAGTTAGAAAATCATTCAGAAAAGTTGTTAGAGTTGGTTAGGAGCTTAGCTCTGGATTAGGACTTCTTAGAACTCTGGTGTATCTTTTCTTTACTGTTTTACCACCAGTGTAGAGCTTCAAGCTCACCATTTCAGATTAAATAATAAACAGTTTACATTCTTGAAATTCCGGGTTCTATCAAAATGAGTTTCAGGAGGCACTGATAACTGAATTTTGAGACTGGTGTGTTATGTGGCAGGCAGTTGCATAGTGCAAGAAAGTCAGCGTGTGTAGTTTGAATTTTGCTAGTGATTTTAATTATTATTACTATATGTCTGAAAACAGGTTGATGGCAAGAAGAACAAGGTTTATGGGCAGAATCTTTGTTATTTGGCCAAGTTATTTCTTGATCACAAGACCCTCTATTATGATGTTGACCTGTTTCTGTTCTATGTTTTGTGCGAATGTGATGATCGAGGATGCCACATGGTTGGATATTTTTCCAAGGTAATACAATGTATTTTATTATTTTTGTTTGCTGTTAGATATTTTTAAATATTTAAATATTTCTTATTTAGATTTAGATATTAATGATAGTTGTAATATCAAAATGAACTTTGTCTGAATATTGGTTAATGCAATTATTTATTCATTATTCTTGATATTGATTACTTTTTTTTAATTGTACAGGAAAAACATTCTGAGGAATCTTACAATTTGGCATGTATCCTCACCCTTCCACCTTACCAAAGGAAAGGCTATGGAAAATTTCTGATTGCTTTCTGTAAGCTATCCTTCTGAAAAACAGGCCTCTTCGTATTTGTTAGATTTTATGTGACAATGTGAGCAAAACTCATTAAGATTTCAAACATTGAACAGCCTATGAACTTTCAAAGAAGGAGGGAAAAGTTGGCACACCAGAAAGACCCCTTTCTGACCTTGGACTGCTAAGCTACAGAGGATATTGGACCAGGGTTCTGTTAGACATTCTGAAAAAGCATAAGGGAAACATTTCTATCAAGGTAACCCTCTTCCATTTTTATCTTTTAATGTCCGGCAATGGCAAATTCAAGTTTATATGTTTACAAATAATAAAACTTTTTGAGTTTTTGGTCTCTGTTGAACTTGCTTTTATGTTGATTTTGATTATTTTTAATAAGATTACTTGCTGGGATATAGGAGATGTTTGGACAAACAACTTACCTAAGTGTTTATTATATGAGAGTTTATGTATCAACTCTTTCTATTTGTCAATGCTATGGCTATTGAAGAAGTGCTGTTTTACAGGAACTGAGTGATATGACTGCCATTAAAGCTGAAGATATATTGACAACTCTTCAGAGCTTAGAACTGATTCAATACAGGAAAGGACAACATGTCATTTGTGCTGATCCAAAAGTTTTGGATCGCCATCTCAAAGCAGCTGGCAGAGGGGGTCTTGAGGTTGATGTTTGCAAATTGATTTGGACACCTTATAAAGAACAAAGTTGATCCATCAAAGAACTAGTATGTTGTAACTTCTGCTTGTGTATATAGTGTGGGCTAGGTTTATTAGTTGTAACATTCCCTTTGATGTAATGTGTAGTAACATCTTAGTTTAGATGACAATAGGAACACAAACTGATTGATTTATTTGCTTAGTCTTTGGTGACTGTTAATCCACATCTTCTATTGCCAGAAGGACAATTTTATATTTTATGAATATTCCTGGCTTTTGGTGCTTTACATGTTATAAAATTGTCATAAAAGTTCATAAAATAGTTTTTATGAACCAGATAATGGCTATTGATGTTGAAGTCGTTGATATGGTATTTATGGACAAAATCCACATTCAAATCTGCATGAATTGCACTTTGTTGGTTTTTAATCCAACTTCTGAGAAAGTTGTAACAATTGAGGGCAAGGTTGTTATTATTTTCAACCCTATACTATTTTAAATACAATCAATTTTTAAATAACATTATTTATTATATTTGTTGACATATTTTCAATTTTATGTTACTCATATAAGTCTTGGCTTGCTGCTTATATTGACATTCCTTCCCAAATAATATTGATTCAACTAACTCATGAACCAAAGTTTCACCAATTGAAGAATTTTTGTACAATACATCAAGGACTATTCAGGACCTAAAAGGCTGCTCTATTATGATTACCATTACTTTCTTCATAGAAATACTTAGAATTTAAATAAAAAAGAAAATTAGTTAACACGTTATTTGCTTTTATTAAGATTCTGTTTTTGTTGAGTACAGTACCATGTGTGTGCTCTAAATCAACTTATCCCAATTCAAAAATGTGCTTTTGTGGTAAATGTGACAAACATTTCATATTATTCAAAAATGTACTTTTGTTTGTGGTAAATGTGACAAACATTTCATACTTTCTTTTCGCGAAGTCAAATATATTATTAAATTAAAACTAACAATGTAACATCTGAATTTGAATTAAATATTGTATCAAAATTAGAGTCATTCTTACACAAATTATTCCACTTTTGTAATCTTTGCTAAATATGTAGGTTTGTTATTTGAACAGAGTCTGATGTGATTGAAGCAATTGATAGAGTAAATATTTTTTTAATACGTATTCATGTTAATCAACCAATTACTTAATATATTAAGAACTAATATTGTAAAGTTAATTTAAAATTAACTAAAGTTCTATGTATATAGAATGTTGGACTGGGGGTGCTCCATCTTGAACTATACGCATTGTTGGAGATCATAATCTTTTTCAAGATCGAGACTATATAAATGAGACGTCTAATAGTTGAAGAATCTTTTTGAGTTGGGAAAACCTACTATATAATATTGTCATCAAAGAATTTAAGGCTAAATGGGACAAAGATGATATATGATATGTATTTGTTAAAAATAACAATGTATAGTTTTTTTCTTCTTTTCTCATTGAACAAAAAATTGCATATTTCACATACACAATGTTCCTTGACATGTTCATTTTGTTATTTAGAAAAATAATTCCTTTAGTATGTTGGTGATTAGAGCTGTCAATTTGACAAGTCCCATAATTATTGGCCTCAGTCCACATGTTGGAGGGGTCAAAAAAATATATAATTTAAAATGCCCCCAAAAAGAAAGCCCCAGCCCCCTAAAATTTTGTGGGTTCAGTGAGTCTATAGGCCTACGTTTTCAAAAAGAAATCGATTTTTTATTTAAAAAAAATTTTGACAATTTTTTTTAATTTTTTCACCGATAAAAAATGTTGATTTTTTTTCGAGAAAAAAAAAATCAATTTTTTTTGAGAAAAAAAATATTTTTAAATATTTTTCGATATTTTTTCGAAAAAAATAAATTTCGAAAAATTTTCAAGAAAAAATATCAAAATATTGGGGCCTATAAGCCCCTCTTAAGCCCCATGAAATAATGGGTCGAGATTTAAAATAATTATTTTGATAGGGGGCTTAATATTAAGAGATTAATAAAAAAAAATTAAGAGGACCTAGTAGTTGGGAGCTTTTTTGACAGCTCTATTGGTGACACAGGGTCATGATACGACGATAGTTGAGTTGGGTCTACCTCTATACTTCTGCATGCAGGCATTAAATTTAATGATTTTATTATATATATTAACTTTAATGATTTTCTTTTATATATATATATATATATATATAGTTTTGATATATTTAATAACTTTTTTTTTTTATTTGCACTTGCTATGTAGGAAATAATTTCATTGACTGAACTGATTGGTAAATAGAATTGACGAGTACATAGAGAAGGATTATGTTAGATAGTGTTTTATGAGGATATAAATTATTAATTTCAAAACACCTTTATCCCTCTAATTGCAAAATTTAATGTCTAAGTTTACTTCAACTATTCTTGATGACAATGTGTCTAAATTACCAACAATTGATGACATACCCACTTCAAGCAAGAGAGATCCATCAACTGGCCTAAATAAGGGAGATCTCAACCTTCCCATCAAGATCTCAACCTTCCCTTCATATTACAAAAATCCACTTTCTCACACTATGTGATGTACATTTTGCACTGTGAGACCAAACACGCATTCGCAATGTGAGATTGATATTCTACATTGTGATACAAGTCAATATTCAGATCGTGAGAATGATTTCGTGTTGCACTGCCAGACTGTAATGCCCCAATGTTTAATAGTCAAAACACATTTTCAAAAAGGTTTTTCAAAGAAACCATGTAATGGTAATAACATATATAACATAGGTGCCTAACAGCAAAAATATTCTGAATATAAACATCCCTAGAATTTACAAATAAAAACACAACAGGGATGTAAGATTGTATTAGTAATCGCTTATACTCCTGGGTATTTTCGGTAGACACACACGCAAAAGTTTTGCTCCAAGAAATTAATCCCTCCATGAATGCCAAATAAATAGATATATGGATCCCACCAACGCATATAAGCAAAACATTCATACTAGATACAATTGTATGATAGTAAGTAAGATAAATAAATCAAATTCAAAAAGTGGCAGAATGTGTAAGACCCATAATTTTAAAGTACACTTTATGTATTTTTGTGTATTTTGGATTTTGGCTCGGAGGTTTTTTTTTTAGCCAAAGTTAATAATATTTTGGAGTTTATATGATCAAGAAGATATTTGATGTCAATTAGAATTACTCGTCGATAAATAAATTAAATTAAGTGCGGTGAATCCTTTACGGAGAATTTAATGTGTTACGGGTGAAATGGTAATTTAACAAATATCTAGTTTTGAGATATTTGTTAAGTTATAATTAGTATATATTTATATATTTATATGTTTGTGTGGAGGGAAAAAAGAAGGAAATAGAAAGAAAAGAAAAGGATATAAAAAGGAGAGAAGGAAAAAGAAAGGAAAGAAAGAGAAAGGAAAGAAAAAAGGAAAATTTCATCTTCTTCCTCTATTAACGCGCAACCATTTTCCCTCCTTCCATCATTTTCGTTTTTCTTTGCTTCCTTTCTTCAAGATTAGAAACCCAAGGTTTGTTGAGTGTGAAAAAGAAGATTTCTTAACTTCACTCATCCTCGTTGATTCGAAAACGAAGAAAAACGGCGTTAGAGATTTTAAAACCGTCAAACACAAACCTCCCCGTTTCATCTAGATCTAAGCTTCATTTCGCGAAGAGATAGAAGGGAAAGTTGCTCACCACCACACTACAGTGCTAGTGAACTAATTTGGAAGCGGCGTTGTAAGAAAGCAAGGATTTCTCAGCTTCATACTTCCTCGTTGTTTCGAAAACGAAGAAAAACGGTGTTAGGGATTTCAAAACCGTCAAACACAAACCTCCCCGTTTCATCTAGATCTAAGCTTCGTTTCGCAAAGAGATAGAAGGGAAAGTTGTTCACTACCACGCTACGGTGCTAGGGAACCAACTTTGGAAGCGACACTGCGAGCAAAGATTTTACCGGATTTACTCGCGGTACCGTAATCGCACGTTAGAGCTAACGTGAAGGTAAGGGCTCCTTCCAAACTTTTAGTTTGCATTTAGGGACTTATATGCGGTTGTGTGGAAAAGAATTTTGTTAGGGTTGGAGTATTGATTTGGGGGAAAATGAATCTAAGGCTTTATGGTTAAAATGTTAGAGTTAGGTTTTGGTTACATCAACAAATGTTTCGTGGGAAAATGAATTTAAACTCGTTTAGGTATGATTTTGAGTAAATGTAACTTGTTGTGTTTGAGTGGTAGATTGTGTTGATTTGTGTTCGTCGTATTTGACGTGTTCTCAGTTAATGCCGATGAAATTTGATGTGTTTCGGTGTGGATTGTGGATTGGATCTGATAATACGTTTTGAGTTTGTTCGGTGTGGAATTTGAAAACCATTAGAGTTAAACAAGTATTAACAATGGGGAATCTCTTAATGTCTTGTTTACTTAATATTTGTTTTGGAAATCATTTAAGTTAAAAGAGTATTAAGAATGGGGAATCTCTTAATATTTCTGTTTGCTTAATGTTTGTTGTGAAAATTGTTTAAGTCAAATGAGTATTAAAAATGGGGAATCTTTTAATATCTGCATTTGCTTAACGATTGTTGTGGATGGAGTCAGTATATGCTCATGCATTTTCATGCTTTTTGTAAATCGTGCAGACCCGTGATAGGTGGCACCTCGGTAAACGATACGGGCCCGTGATAGGCAGTACGTTTATGGTTTTCGCTTTTTTGTAAATTGTGCAGACCCGTGATAGGTGGCACCTCGATAAACGGTACGGGCCCGTGATAGGCAGTACGTTTATGGTTTTCGTTTTTTTGTAAATTGTGCAGACCCGTGATAGGTGGCACCTCGATAAACGGTACGGGCCCGTGATAGGCAGTACGTTTATGGTTTTCGGTTTTTTTGTAAATTGTGCAGACCCGTGATAGGTGGCACCTCGATAAACGGTACGGGCCCGTGATAGGCAGTACGTTTATGGTTTTCGTTTTTTTGTAAATTGTGCAGACCCGTGATAGGTGGCACCTTGGTAAATAGTACTTTGGCCTGTGATAGGCGGTACATTTACAATTTACGTTATTTTAGTAAACCGTGCAGACCCGTGATAGGTGGCACCTCGATAAACGATATGGGCCCGTGATAGGCAGTACGTTTATGGTATTCGCTTTTTTGTAAATTGTGCAGACCCGTGATAGGTGGCACCTTGGTAAATAGTACTTTGGCCTGTGATAGGCGGTACATTTACAATTTACGTT
>NC_021164.2:3355268-3356154 GCF_000331145.2 Cicer arietinum
AATCGATTTTGTGATCTGTTTTTCAAAACCATTTAAGAAATCGATTTGGAAATCGATTGGCCTTAAGTCAGGAACTCAGCAAAACTGACCAAATCGATTTGGCAATGGATTGGCTCAGTAGAAATCCTTATTTTGAGTTAGATAATCGATTGCTCAATTGATTTATCAACGCTTTGGTCAGTTATGTATCACTTGATGGTTTGAGAACTTCATTTTGATTTCATTTTTAATTGGCAAGCATTACATGAACTTTTAGCATATGAGAAATCCTTTTAAGGTGCATGCTTAGTTGAAAGGTTATTTTGTGCATTTAAAACTTAAATGTTATGTGTTACCTGTTAATTTCGGTTGGTGACCCTTTACAACTATTGTGGAAATCTGGGCTTTGCCCTCAGATGAGAGCCAGGATGATCCTGCCGGTTCATACCCGCGCGTGGAGATCACTCAGGGTGTATAGTTTTTTGGTAGGATGATCAGATTAGGTTGATGTATAGGGACTAGACGTCCTTCTTTTTGGGTTGGAGTATTTTAATTTGGAAAACTGTACTTATACTAATATTGTCAGTTTGACATCTTATTTGAATGGGTTCCATGTACCATTTGTTGTTGTGTAAATGCTTTGGATTTATATTTGGAGAAACGTTTCCGCTGCTTGTGAATTATAATGACTCAATTATTTATCCAAAGGCATTTCCTTATTTATTTCTCTGTTTTAGTTTAACTTCTTTTGAAAAAAAAATATACCATCGCTTTGAAAATTGGGGTGTTACATTGTGGTATCAGAGCTTTGGTTTGGTTTTCTTTGGGGGATGTGGAGCTTTAGTTATAGATTGTAGGTCAACCTATAAGTTGAGAGTTATTATCTGATCATGCGTCGGTTTAGGGG
>NC_021164.2:3356285-3357055 GCF_000331145.2 Cicer arietinum
AGAGCCAATGCTAATAGGGATGATCAAATGGCGGAAGCTATGAATAACATGGTTGCTTCTGTTGCTGCACAGACTGCTGCCAAGACTCAACGCGATCTTGAAAAGAGAGGAAGAGAGATCCGTGCTGCATAGTCAAGGGGATTAGAAGACTTTCGTCGTTACAATCCTCCCAAGTTTAAGGGAGATGAGAATTCGGAGAAGGCGAATCAATGGATCCAAGAAGTGGAGAAGATCTTCGAAATGATTAACTGTCAGGCGGGAGTGAAGGTCAACTATGCCACTTATATGCTATTGGGGGATGTTGAGTACTGGTGGAGGAGTGCAAGGTTATTGATGGGATCAGCTCACGAGGAGGTGAACTGGGAATCATTCAAAAGGAAGTTTTTAGACAAATACTTCCCGATGAGTACCAGGACTAAACTGGGTGATGATTTTCTGAAACTTCATCAGGGGAACATGACCGTGGGCGAATATGCTGCTAAGTTTGAATCGCTATCGAGGCATTTCAGGTTTTTCCGTGAAGAGATTGATGAACCATTCATGTGTCATCGTTTCCAAGACGGATTGAAGTATGAGATTCAAGACTCCGTCTTACCCTTGGGAATTCAACGTTTCCAAGCGCTTGTAGAAAAATGTAGAGAAGTGGAGGATATGAAAAGTAAGAGGGCTAGTCGAGGAGGGAATTTTAATTCAGGAGGCCCTAGTCGGGTGAATTATCAGAACAAGGGAAAGCAAGTTGCTAAACCTTATAATCGACCACAGAATAACAA